>NW_004444088.1:90346-119276 GCF_000243295.1 Trichechus manatus latirostris
ACCAATGTCATAAAACAACATGTGTACTACTGTTTCATGAGAAACTATTTGTTCTGTAAGCCTTCACCTGAAGTACAATAAAAAAAAAAAAAGAGTTGGCCATTAAAAAGAAAAATCATTTGGGAAACATAAAACAAAAAGACCAATTAAATCAGAATATCTGAAGGTGGAGGTCTGGTATTCTTTATTTTTAAAAGTTCCCAGGTTATTGTCTAGGCAAGGTGGAGAATTGTTGGCTTAGATTTATCGAATTTCAAAATCCAGACAGTGGGGCTAAGAAGGGACCCAGCCCCCTCAGAGGCTCATGGCCACTTGATGCCTGAACAAAACCTGGGTCTTAGTCAGGAGGAGGGCTGCGGGATGGGTGGTCATTTTGTCCTCTCTAACTGGCTGCCATTTTGTGTGGTGGGAATTGAAGTGTCCCTGGCAGTATAAATAAAGGAGCTGTTGCATCTGCAGATGTATGTTATCATGGTGGCTAAGGAATATTCTCTTTTGTTTGGGCAAATAGTCATGTTTTATTCAAGGTGCAGTGGGTTTGTGGAGTCAGGGTAAAATGTTGTGGTGAGTTAAAGCTTTTGTCTTTTTACTTTACGAAATCTATGCTGCTTTGTTTCAGCAGACTGAGCGAAGATTGAAAAAAGAAAAATGATTCTCATTCCATTTCCATGAGGGCTGTGAGTAGCAGAGTTTCCTAGGATTTTGGCATATAACGTTCTTTTTAGTTTGCAATATGGTTTTAAGTTTTTTAATTCTTTCCATCTTTATTTCACTATTTCCCAATATTGTCCAAGGTTCAGTGGCTTGAGACAAGGAAATGTGTCTGTGTTCGCCATTGTATGCCCATTGTCAGGTATGCCTATGGAATAGAGTAAGGGCTCAACAAATATTCAGTGAATAAATGAATAGATTTCTCTGCTGTGATCAGACCAGTCTAGTCACATGCTGAGCTCAGATACTAGTCTCTTGACTCTGTGCTTTTGTTCGTGCCACTTCTTCATCGTGTAATAATCTCACACCACCCTTACCCCAATCTAACTATCTAAATACACTATTCTTAAAAACCAGCTCGAAACACTTCTCATCTGTGAGGCTTTCTTTGGCGTCTCTAACATGCCTTCTTATCATATTTAACTGACAAAACCACCTACAGTCAGTGGTCTTCCTATTCTGCCCGTGTACTGTTGCAGCTGAAAGTGGCTAGACAAAAATATTTAAAATTCATGACTGCTCAACTTAAGTGAATTTGACAACAAAACGACAATTTCTTAGTCTATTTATTCTCCCCCTGTAACAGGAATGAACAGAAGGGAATTTTCACATGTCCCTACCCGTATCTACTCACCTACTGTCTTCTCTTCTGTAATTCTGAGTGAATTGTCTGTATTTCTATATGTGGCTTTAGTGGGTTGAATTTTTTCTCCAAAAAAGATAAGTTCAAATCCTAATCCCTTCTACCTGTGAATGTAACCTTATTTGGAAAAAGAGTCTTTGTAGATAGAATCAAGTTAAGATGAGGTCATCCTGGATTAGAGTGAGCCCTAATCCAATGACTTGTATCTTTATAAGAAGGAGAGGGATATTTAGATGCGGAGACACAGTGGAGAATCAAGGAAGAAGGCCATGTGAGAATGGTGGCAGAGATTGGAGTGATGCAGTTATAAACCAAGAAACACAAGATTGCTGGGAGCCACCAGAAGCTAAGAAGAGGCGTGGAAGGGTTACTCCCCTAGAGCTTTTAGGGGCAGCATGGCCCTGCCAATAGCTTGGTTTCTGATTTCTGGCCTCCAGAACTGCGGCTGGCAAACAAATGTAGAAGCTGTCCGTTACTTGCAGAAAAATATGGTGAGATCATATTGTTCCTCTGCTCAAACCCTTCCACTGTTTCCCATCCAATACAAGGTAAAAGCCAGTGAATTCTGAATCACCTCTAAGGCCCTGTATTCTGGAACTCTGGCTCTTCTTTTGCCTTATCCCCTACTTTTCTTGATATCATTTGTTCTAATCTAGCTACAGAGTTCTTCTTGCTGTTCCTAAATACACCAGGTTCCTGCATCAGGGCATTTACTTGCTGTTCCCTCTGCCCAGGACACTTTTCCCAAAGATTACCACATAACTTACCCTGCCACCCACTTCACATCTTTGCTCTAATGCCACCTTATGAAGGAACCTTCCCTGACCAACCTACTCAAAATACCCATTGAAAGCCTCTCTTCCCGTCACTGCTTCTTCCCTTCTCTGCTTTGGTTTCTTTGTTTATCATCATGACCTGCTATAGTATATATTTTACTTATTTATTTATTTTATGTTGTCCTCCAGAGGAATGTAAGCTTCACAAAGGCAGAATTTCAGTCTTTATTATTTATAGCTGGACTCACATTGCGTGGAACAACAGCACTTGGCATAGAGTTGGCATTCGATGAAGATTTGCTTATGAATAAACTGTCAAGTGCCTTTACCTGTAGAGTGAGGGTAGCAATACCTACCCTGCGATTCTCTTGTATGCGTTAGTGATAATGCACGTAAGGTAATTATCACAATGCCCAATACATAGCAGTTGCTTACAAATTATAGCTTTTATTTTTTATAATTAGGGCTTTTTTATAATTAGTCCAAAGCATACCCTTGTTTCATTTAATTTCCCATTTACAAAGAAATAATTCAACCTTTTATGTACAAGGCATCATTTGTACAGGGTATAAGAGAAGGCACAGTCCTACTTCTTTTAGGTATGACAGAAAAACATGGGGAATATTTTTCATTCCAAATTCTGAAATGAACACTATTGAAATTTCTAGAGTGTTTCCAAGTATCTCAAGTTGGCTGATACGAAACCTTTTCAAGAAAACATAGTAAATTCACTTGTAAATTCCTCCCAGAATGGCTTTCTGTATTAGACTAGTGAATTGCTATCTAAGTCACATATTATTCTGGGAATCTGAATATCTCTAAAAAATGTAGATCACAAACTTTTAGATTGCTGATTGCTTCAAAGATACAAATATATCTCTATCTATGCACACACATACACACAGGCACACACACATAGGTGTATTTGTATGTGTATATCTTTACCTATAGTTATCTGTGGCTATTATGTCATCCACAGCTGCACATTATCAGTATGTACATCTGTGTCTATCTATGTAAACGTTCATATGTGAATCATTATTATTATGAAGTATTTAAACCTACAAAAACAACAGAGAAAATATAATGAACACAATGTAATTTATCTTTGACTTCATCAAATCCTAACATTTTCCCATATTTGATTCAAATATTGTTACTTCTAAGTTAAATACCACAGATGTTGTTTAACCCCCCCATTTTTCTTCCGTATTCTGTTATCCCTTCTCTTTGTCCCCAGAGATAATCTTGAATTGGTTGTTTCTCAGTATTGTGCATTTATGATTGTTTTAAGCATTACAACTATTAAATCCTGAATAAAATTCACAGATATGGTTTGTTTCCTCTTCAGATTCACATTAGAACAAAACAAAAAACAAACAGGAGATCTCATTTACAACTCTGGTTTTCCACCTTCTCTTGAAAACTCAGCAGCCAGCTGGAGCTGCGGGATGGTTATCTCCATATCAGTACAATTGCATTTAATGTCTATTAACTTAAATTGGGCCTGTTTCATTCTTTTATTTTTGCATACGTGACTCCTGTTCTTTGAACTTTAACCTATTTAAAATAGTTTCTTCTTGCTCTATTCTTCTGCCTTATTTCTATCTTAACTCATTGTGTTTTGCATTTGTCCTTTAAAGATTATTCTTTTGTTGAAGAAGACGGAAGCGAAATTGGGATTTTCCTCTTCACGTTGTCACCAGTGACCAGTTTACCTAACTCCCCAGGCAGTGGGCCTGTTTTTCCGTATTTTTCTTTTATTGAACACAGTGCATGATGCCTCTTCTCTTTGTCTTAGCATGTTTTCATGAGACTGGAATTTTCTGGAGTTGGAAGACGCCCACACCCCCCTCTTCACCCATTGAAAGTTTCCTTTTAAGTTATTAAACTAAACCTTCAAGGATTATAATCCTCAAATCACTGACATTCTGTAGATTTGGTAGACTTTTTACTTTATATTTGTCATAAAAAGACATTCTTAACCCTGGAATGGGTAATGAATAAAGTTAGAGACCCATAGTTTTATACTTCAAAACCTATGGTGGAGAAAATTAAATCCAATGGCAAAGAAATCTTTTAAAACATTTTACTTATTCACCATATTTTGAGAATTGTTAATGGTCATCAGAGAAAGTACGATCCCCAACCCATCAGGAAACAGTCAACAGTGCATCACTTCCTGGTTTTCCTGTTGTCCTTAAAAGGGAAGTAATTTCCTGATCTAGCCCCTAAGTTCTATATTGCAAATTTCTAAAGAATTTTAGTAGGCAAGTGTAGTATATTTATTTTTTATATATCGAATACATAAATATATTTATTAAAGGAGAAAGGGGAAACATACTAAGTTTGATTTCTTTAGTCTCCCCACAGTCCTTCTGGAAAAAGGAGGCCTCAGTGTTCTTGGTGATGTTTATGTGCCATCTGTCCGCTTTTTAATGAGGAGCTTGTAATCATTTAACTGCAAACTTTTAATCTGCGAGGACAATGATAAAGTAATTTTACTTTCTATCCCAACATATTTTCTTAAAATTCTGCATTTTGGGGAAAAAAATTTGACTTCTAGAAATGTAGATCTGAGTGTGACTTCAGTCAAGGATTGAGGGCCATCGGGCTTTCTTTTCCTGGCAAGTTAGTATGTTCTAAAATACAAGACACTCCATTAAGGATGTGAGTACATAGAACATATAACATACATTTTAGTAAAGTTATATTGCTTTCATTATTGCTCTGTTTTTGTGGCATTACAGAGGCTTAAAAAGTTCAAACTGAATATTGAAACTAAGTGTACGCCGAAGAAAAGATTCACATCAGCTTTGTTTTAAAAGAAACAGTATTTATTAAGAAATTATATGTTGAATTCTCCTACAGTCTGTGAAGATGGTTTCTTCCATTTCCACAGCACAAGACAACAACTAACAGCGTCTGGAAAACACTTGGAATGTTTGGGCATGGAGAATTCCTAGTAATAGGAGATGAAACGCAGTGACTTATGTACTAATTTAAACTTCTGGATCCAAAGAAAAGATAATCTTTTCCTTGCCATCCTAGTTCTCACCTATACGAGCACTGAAATCTCTCCATGGGATCTCATAACCTGGTTTGAAATATTAGGTAATAATTAGGTCATTTCAGTTCAGTAGAGTGGAGCATGCTCAACTTAGTCACAGGTCAAAGCAACAGTCCTTTAACTATTGTATGACATCTCAAATATTTGCATTCTTCATTAATAGAAATGGTGCTTACACAGAGCAGAAATATAACTTTTCAAGTATTTTATCCATATGAATTATTTTGAACTATAAATTAAAAATAAATTATAAAAACTAGCATATGATGTATCTTTTCTTACACGAATGTTGGAGATAAGCTTTAAATGTAGAATTGTAATATCACTTGACTTTATAGATGATCAACAGTAAAACATGCTAATCATAAAAATAGCTTTTACAAATATACATTTGTATACAGTGTCTCCCTTATCATTCATAAATGTCCTTCACATTTTATGACTTTTAAGACTTTAAAACAAATCAAAACAAACATAATTATCCAGGGAAAAACACATTTACAATCTAAACCATAAAAACCTGACAATTGTACAGCTTAGAACAGAGAAGAGATAGAATTTCTAAAATTGAACAGTACTGTCCATTTGATTTGTTTGGGTTTTTATATAAATTGAACCAAAGATGTTGCTATCCAGTAAGAAGCCTCTTTTCACATCTCCGGGGGTTGTCACAGTTTCTCTTCTCTGCTTTTACGGTGTTCACACATTACTTCAAATCACTTTATCTGTAGAAACTGAGAAAAGAAAAAAATATTTTAAAATACAGAGGTTTGTGTTTCATTTTTTAATAGCATGCATATATATGTTCAATTTTAAGGCCTAATCAGGATAAAGACAGAGGAAGAATTAGATCTTTAGAGCAAACACTTTCGATGATACATTTTTAGATCCCTTGTTGTAGCCAATACTAAAATTATTTACATTTATGCCATGCTGTGATTTTTTTGGTTAATCTAGACAAAATACTGCTTGAGATTAGCAATTACTTTTCAACTTGAGCTCTTTTGTAAATCGGAGAGAAATCACTTGAAGCTCTAGGCTAGGGAAAGAGATTGCGTTGCCCATGAATCTTTGCTGCCCCTAAGAAGAATGATCATAGGTTACTTTTCTCCTCTAAGAGGCTTTGAACAGTTCAGTTCTAAGCCTTATGCACCTGGGGTACGAGAAAAAGCTAATACGGGTCTCTGATCCGCGTTACACAATCTTGGTTGCAAAGGAAGAAAGCCAAAAGCAAGAAGGACAGTGAAGGACTTTAAGGTGAGTCAGAAACATTATATAAGAGCCAGAATTCAAGTGGTTGAAGAATTGAATTGAGACGTTGAATATGAATCTGAATATAATAAATTATATAAAGTAAAATCCTGTAAGTGGAGAAAGGCATTTATTTTAGAATCAAGTTCAAGGTCTTTATATTTAGACAGAAAATATAATTACATCTATTGCTATCCAATCAACTTCTAAGGACTTCGGAGTTAGACAGAAAGTCTGTGTATGTTTTCAGAGTCAAAGATGATCAATTAGGGTATTGATTTGGATGAGAATTGATTACTCCTATCAATAGCCAGTTAATTAGTTAACTTGACCTTTTATTAAAGTTTTGACACTCATGATATAGAGATTATGAAAAAGACTGAATATGGGGTGGTAAGAATTGCTCTGGATGTCTGCAGCTCCAGCTTTCATGCCTTATGCCTGACCAAGATTGCTGGTTGAAAGAACTCAGCAAACCTGGTTGATGATTTCTCTCCCTTCATAGGTATATATCTTCAAACTAAGAAATATATACATCTAAATAATTTCAGTTAACTGAAACACTGTCTTTTTTAGTGAATAAATATCTTTTAACTCTAGGAAGATTTAGAGTTAAATATAAATGTATATGAAAACAGGAACTGTAGTACTAATATGTTTGTGTTACGAAGAAATCTGTGAACATCTGGTGCCTCTTGGGTTACTTATGAGAATTTGGCTTATTAGAGTGACAGTCTTATAATTTCAGTTTAGAATGTGTAATTGAAAAATTGATTGAGAAATAGGATTTCGGTTTTCTGATTTGAAATCTTGCCAAGTTTGTGCATGATATTGGAAAATCTAAGAAAACTTAAGGTCATCATATTGATACATTTCATTTATTAGATTTTAAGAATTATTTCCTTGTAAGAAAGATTTTATGTTAAATCAGACAAATGAAATACTTAAAAAGAAGATGTCAAATATATTAAATTTACAAATACTATTTACAATGCTTGAATACATTTAATTTACTAATCTGGGACTATCATTATTCAAAGACCTCTTAAAAGTACTTTGTAAAATTTGCCATATTTATAAATATAATCCTAATAATAAATGCCTAACAATTTTGATTTTAAAACTTTAATGAATCAAGCAAAATTAAAAATAAATCAAATATGCTTCCTCAATTGTCTTTTCTACAGTCAAAAGCATTAAATCCTTTTATTTGTAGGAAGAAAATGTCCATGGCTAAAGCACAAGCACATTCTGATACTTTGGTATTCTCTCTCTCTGTTTCTGCTTCCCTCCCTCACTTCCTCTTTCCTTTCTCTCCCTTTCTTCTTTCTTCCTCACCCAATCTATACTGATCGCACATATTTCTATCTTTAAAAATGGAAATACTTTACGAGTATACTCCTCTTACAGTTCCAGTTTGTGTTCACGTGTACGTGAAAGGTCAGTTAGTCTTTAAAGCACAGAGGTTTGAGTTTATGGTGCAAAGTAGGCAGGCTACTTTTGCGTAATGTAAAGGAAATTTTGTGTGTTACCTGCATTCACATCCCCCAAATTATCCATTTTCAGCGTGAAAATGAGTAGCTTACATGAAATCAAACTGAACTAACCTATAGAATGATTGATAACATTTGTGTGCAGGAAGAAAATAAGGCTCTTTATATGATTGCAATTACACTGTTTCCGCCAAGGTCTCTATTGTTTTCCTTATTACTAGCGGAAAATATCTAAATGGCTGCAGTGCCTGTGTCTATGAAGCTTAGTAATCATTGTTGTATTTCTCCAGGTTAAATCATGGCAGGTGAAATCAATTTAATATATTCTAATACCATCCTGCACATTGCAAAAGAGATAATAATTGTTCAGCAGCCCTCCATTTTGTTAAGGAAAAAAAAAAACAAAAACAGCCTGTCATGCATATTCTATTACCTCAAGTATGATTTATCCTTACACCTTCCTTCGTTCCTTTATTGTAAATGATTATATAAAAATAATAATCCTGGGAAGAGGAAAGGCGGGTTTGAAAATAATTTATTGAGGTTTTACTTCCTTGCCATAAAACTTCAAAGCATTTGCCTGTTACTGGAACAAAACAAAAGCTTCATTAACTTTGTTTTGTAAAATAGGTGTTATTAACCATATGGATACAAGTCAAGAGAATAATTCTTCTTATCCAAAAATAGTGGCAAAATGTATTCACAAAGCTTTCCATGGAAGTTCCAGTCTTAGAAAAGGATTGCTGTTGACTTCTAAAGGACGGGGTAAACGGGAACAAGCTAGGACATTCTTGCTACCTTTTTCTAAGAACTGACAGTCACTGAAGGAGCTGATTGGTTTAGTATAATGTGAAACTAATTGTGCTTTCCTTCTCTTGAATAGTGGATAATTTATCTACTGGCTGTATGAGAGCTTGGATGTTTTCAAAACAAATTCTCCTGATGATGAATGCTTTTTCAACTCTCAATCTCGCCCATTTCTGAACAACAACAAAAAGAACCACTCCGATGGGAATGGATTGTATTGAGTCAAGCAATTTACTTCTGTTTGATGGAGATGAAAAGGATAGTATTAATTTACAGGGCAAGTACATTTAATTTGAAACCTCATGCATTAATACGTTTGAAATAAATAGGTACAGCAGTATGTGGAATAAATATACATTATTTACAGCTCTACCAAAAAATTATACTTTTAAAGAAGTCTTGTGATTTCTTTAATGTCAGAAATGCTTCTGTTTTTTTTTCTAATTGATATTTATAAGACGTAATTAGAAAAATCTAAATAATCTGTATTTTTAGGTAGTATCTACAAAAGCAAAAAAAAAGTGGAAGAAAATATGTGGATAATAGAGGCCTTATAACTTTTTATAGAAAGTAGAGACTTATGAACAGAAATTATATTTGTCGTCACTATTTATCACATTTATTGGTAATTGTTCAGCCATTCATTTGTTTTAGACAATGTCAATAAATTTGGCTTTTGCAAATCACTTAGTACAAATGAGATACAATTCAATTCAAATTCCTAAATACGCAAATAGATTCCCAGCATCTATTATTCATTATAAGTTAACATTGTCTTCTATTAATAAGCTGTTGGGGCCAAAATTATGTTACAATTTTCGGCTAAACAAGCATATTAAAAAAAACCATAATGAAATGCCCACCCAGGGGGCTAGTAACTTACTGGAATGGCTATAAATGAAGGCGACTGATTTCTCCATTATGCAGTTCTTGGAAGCTGAATAGTCTCCCTTCCTTAGCTGATGGTCTTTTAGGGAGTATGGGGGTGGGGCAGGGAACATAGGAGAGAACAAAAGTGTAGTAACCCACCAGAAACTTGGAATTGAGACTATCAGATTAACTTCCGAGACTTTCATTCTAAAACCAAGACTTAACTGATCAGGGCAGAAAATATGCGATGTCATTTAAGAAAGGCAGGAAGACTTGCCGGTCTTTGAGCCTTGACTGGAACATAACTGAAGGTATTAAATCAGACAAAGAAAGAATGTGTTGATAGGAAGGAGATTTGTTTAGCACAATAAATACAGAAAAATGGGATAGTCTTGGGGGGCAACTTGCTTGTGTCCATCCAAGATCAGTCCACAGGAGAGAGTGTCCAGGCCCCAGAAGGGAACCTGGCCTGTGGCGACAGGTCTATTCCTATTGTTGATATGGACACATCCGGTGATCTTAGAATATTCCATTGCATAACCATGCTCACCAAGCAAAACTTCTGATTATAATTTCTATTGGAAGAGAACGCTCAGGCCAAAGGATGCGAGATTAATCTCCTTTTCAGTTTTTTATCTTACTGTAAATTCATAAACAGATGATATGATTTCATGCAGCAGTCTATTACAGATTGGTTACTTCACATTTGTCTGAAGTACTGTTCCTCAGCCACCATGCTGATACATCAGGATTGTGAGGCTGTGAACCTAGCTCTAGACGCTCGGCTCTGGAGGACTATAATGAAACTGTATGGTAACTGTCAAGTTGCTGGCTTCTCTCTCTTGGCTTTACTAATACTTGCCATGTGCATTTCAAGATCTTCAATATAAGCAATATTTATAACAGTACATGTCAAGGCATATAGGACTCCATGGAATTTGAGCAATAATGGCATTTAGAAATTATCTAACCCTCTCCTGTCATAGGTGAAGATATTAAGGCCTAGACAGGTTGAATGACATGCTCAGGTAGTTGGTGGAACAGCCCTAACTAGACCCAGAATACTTACTGCAATCAGCAATTCTTTCTATTACACCTTTGGGTTCTCAGACTTTAGTGGGCATCAGAATTAACGAGTGGGCTTTGCTAAAACTCAGATTGTTGAATTTCTGATTCACTAGGTCTGGAATAAATGAGACCCATGAATTTGCGTTTCTGGTAAGTTCCTGAATAATGATGATGATGCTGGTCTGGGAACCATTCTTTGAGAACCACTTCACTTCACAGTTAGGAGGTAGTTCTCTGTGGGCCTCGTGCATTCCTAAACCCTAAACGTCTTGCTGAGTGTGTTAAAATCACAAGAACTTCGCTGTTCTTTTACTCACTCCACTTCTCAGGATTGTTTATGCCATTAGGAATCCTGAGAAGTGATGTAACTCATCTCAGGAATGCACTGTGTAGTTCTGCAATATACCTAGTCTCCCTCCAGAGAAAGAACCGCCTTGCTTACTGCTTGCTAGACAATCGGTGGATTGGTTAAACTCAGGGTCTCTGTCCTGTGGCACTGCATACTGTGCTTGCAGGCTTCATCTGGCTCTTCACCTCAGCCTTGAGTCTTGAAACTCAGGGAAACAACACAACTATGTTGATACTCCTGCTACTGCTTTTGCCATGAGTTACAAAGTCTTTGGTCTCTGACCCAAGAGTCTCATGTCTTCTATTACTATTCATGGAACTATAGCTGGCTAACTTACTAGCTTGCATAGTAATTTTGGTGGGAGTTCTCCTGCTTCTGGTTCTACATTCTAGCAAACTTATTTAAGTTGGGTAAACTTCAGATTAACTGTAGTGATATTTGGTAAGATTGACTTATAGACTCAGTGTAAAGAGTTTTTAAAATTGAGCTGAAAATAGTGTAATAGCTAACATAAAATTAAACTTATAAATATCATATCCTTTATGGATATTTTGTTTAGGACATTGCTTACCATATGTGATTAACAACAACGACAACTCTTTTCAGAGTGAATGACATCATTTCTCCCGTCTAATTACTGCTGTCTCTAACAAAGACATTAGTGTAGTAATAGTCTTTACATCTAGACACACAGATCATCTATGTTTCTAGAGCACATTTCATTTAAGTGAAATCACTAATAATTTTCAAATAAGGGGGAAATAGTGTCTTTTCTTTTGGATTCATTAAAGAAATAAGTTTTTAGTGTGGTAAAATGCAACATGTGATGAACCATATCTGTCTTCTCCCTTGTGATTCCAGAAGCTATCAGAGAGCCAGAGAAGCAGAGCATTTCAGCTCATGCCTTTGAAGGCAGACTCCCAAGCAATCCTCAGGCAATCTGCCTCAGGCAATCTGTTTAACCTTTTTTAGGCTTCAGTTCCTTTATTATGTAATAGTAATGAGAATAATAGGGCCTACCTCATAAGGTTTGTGTGAACACTAAATGACATTATGACATATAAAAAGCACTTAGAACAGTGCCTGACTCATAGTAAGCACTCAGGAATTGCTGGCTATTATCGTTACAGAGACTAGCACATAAAAGACCCAACACCACACCAATTGCCCTCTAGTCAATTCTGACGCATAGTGATCCCATGTGTTGCAGAGCTGAACTGTGCTCCATAGTTTCCAATGGCTGATTTTTCAAAAGTCGATTACCAGGCTTTTCTTTTGAGGTGCCTCTAAACCAAAAAGAAAAAAACAAAAACCAACCAAACCCACTTCCAAGGCTGTCAATCTCTGTGGAAGCAGACTCTGCGACATTTTTCTCCCGGGGAGCTGCTGGTGGTTTCTAACCAACAACCTCCGGGTTAGCAGTGCATTGCTGTAACCACCTACAGCCAAAAGGGAGTTAAATAATTGCATGACCCAGGGACTAGCACATGGTAGGGGATTAATGTTCAATGAATGCATTTTCAGAAAAGATAGTCTAATTTTGGCCATGCCAACCTTTTTTACAAGTGACCTAAGATTATACAGTGATCTTGTCCAGCCTCTCAACCAAAGTAGCACTGCCTTCTGTACTCACCATGGCTGATGGGTATGTAGCTTTGTCTTGACTCCCTCAAGGGATACATAACTCTTTCCTTCACAAGGCAGCTTGCTCTATTTATGAACAACTACGGTTCAAAATAATTCTCTACATTTCTTCAAAATCTTCTAAATAGCTGAATTTATTATTAAGCCATAATCTAGAGAGCGTGGGGACAAGCCACATAGCTAGGCAGAATTTGGGAGGTATAAGAGTAGTGGGGGGGGGGGGTGGGTCCCAGCTATGGGCTATAAATTCAGGTCAGATCTCCTAAAATGGTAAGAGGGATTAAGTCAGAGAACAGATCCAAGGGGAGCTGAGTTGGTATAGACAGAAAATTAATGCAGGACTCTGAAGAAGAATAACACTTTCATCCATTATTTTTTTGGGATCCCATTTGTTCCCAGGAATAAAGCAGGATCCTGTTATTAGCACAAGCTCAAAACAATTGTAATAAGCTTACAGCAAGAATAGCAGCAAGAGTGTCTTAGAGTCTGAGACATCGAAATTATTTAGCTAACGCTCCCATAATTCTGGATTTAATAGAGACTGGGTTTGGGTTATTCTTAGAATCTGGGACTGGGCTAAGCCTGTGGCTATGGGCCACAATCATAAAAATAATAACTCTTATTTATGCAGTGTGTGGCAGTCTACAAAATACTTTCATATGTATGTTCTCATCTGATTTTCATTACAAATCAGTGAGGTAGGTCGTTAGGTAAGAATTATTGTCATTTTACACTCTAATCCTTTCATCAGAGAGTGAGTGACCTACCCAAATCAAACCAAAGCTGCTTTACTTTCAGACCAATGTTTTCCCTAATATGATGCTCTGCCCATTTGTGGGAAGAAAGACTGTAGGAAAGCAGGCTGGCCACATCATTAATTTCAGCACCGGTGAATCAACTGGGGTGTGAAAACACAGTGGTACATGGTGATCTGTGAGAGGAAAAGAGATGGCATGACGACGGGAGAAGTACTAGGATTTACACATAACCTACCACCTGTCTTTCCTTGATTTGTAGCAGATCTGCCTAGATTTTTTTTTTTCAAGTTTTATCTTAAACTAATTCAGTATCATTTTAATTAAAAACTTGCTCTAAAAGTATTTGTCTAAAGGAGATGTTTTATGTTGTCAAAATAGATTTGATTTTTATAAAAAAAGAACAATTAGCTTTAGAGTAACATTATCTAATGTGAGTTATATACTTCACTTAAAATGTAAAAATTTAATTTAATACTGAAAAATCACATTGCTAAATTAATTGATTTACAGAAGCTGGATGTTCTGTTGCACATACATTAACATATTAACATTTCTCTTATTTTTTTCTCAAGTGTACCCTCACACCTTCTGAAGATAATTACAACCATGTTTTAAATGTTTTGGGCTCACTTACAATCGTATTTGACTAGTTGAACTGGTAAATTACAATAATTTTATTTTGCACATGGCTTGTGTTTAATCATATATCGATTCCTGATTTCTCATGCTAATTATAGAGTGTCTAACAACCATTAGTTACTCCCAATGCTGGAAATGATAAAGATAATTTTAGGATAATACCTCAAATTGCTTAATTCCAGTGCTAGAAGCCAAATGCTGATTAATGCTAAGAATATTATAAGCCTTGAAATTTCACATATTTGACTGTTTCCTACAATTCTGTAGGGAATTAGTTTTGGCAACACAAGTAGAAATATTAAAACAAGCATTTGGTATATAACAGAAAAATATAATTTAGAATTGATTGATTTAGAAGTATAATTTAAAAAACTCTTTGAAATTGTAAAATTAATTAATGATCATTCAGAATAGCTGGGAGAAAGGTTTTCATAGTTATTTAATTCTTCTCATTAATCAAATTTACTGTATACATACACCATTCTAAGAATTAGAATATAATAAAATACTTTCAATGTTAAAATTGAGTAAAATAAACATGCAAATGAAAATCTTAAAGAAATGCTTATGCTGTTATTTTATTAATAAACCTTTGGTTTTTTATCAGTATATTTGATAAATATATTTTTTAAAAAGCTTAAATCTTAAAGCTCTGGGATATTATCAAAATTCTCTTATCACTCAGATTTTGCTGGGTATAATAGAATCCTGGATGATTCAGAAGAGATTTAAGAGTCTTCTAGTATCTCAAATTATCATTATTATTTTTAAAAATCCCAGAATTATGATGGATGTAGAAGGAATTGGAAATTGTGCTTTATCTGTCTGATAGGTGAAGATTATGTCAAATCCTCTGTAGATAACTTTTTAAAATAAACTTTTTGAAATAAGCTTTGGCTAGTCCCTCATTTACCTGTGTTTTGTTCCTTTTTTTTAAATAAGATAATACAGAATTTTGAAGTAGGAATTTGGCTCAATATAAATAAAAGCTTAAAGCCTTTTAATTTAATAAACTGATAAAATAATTCAATATAAACTTAGTTGTCTCTTAGACAATTTCTGTGGGCAAATCTGTCCCCAAATCTGAAAACAAACTTACTTGAAGGGAATTTTCCTTTATAATCAGATTCTTCTTATAAGTCATACTTTATAATAAGGACCTGAACAGAATGATGTAACATCATCCTGTTATCTGGGATTTGACTTGGGTAATCCAGAAAGACTCAAGAGTACCAGATTGTGTTGTGTGTCCCTTAGGAAGGGCATGGTATCTGCCTGGCTTTCCCTTGTATCTCCCACACCTGACATGGTGTTTGGCATATAGGATCTCTATGAGTCAGAATTAACTCAATGGCAATGGGTTTGACTTTTTTTGGTTTAGGTGTTTAATAAATATTTGCTGAGCAAACAATGTGTGGTATTACTTGACACATAAATCTAATATGTTCTACATCTGAACTGTACATTATAAACTATAAATTATTTCTACGGCTTTTTACAAATAATCATCTTAATGAAGAGATAGCTGAGGCACAAAGGAAAAGGGTCTTATTGAAAGTGGTAAAATAAATCCAGCTCAGAATCCCATTTTTCTGACCTTGCATGAGAGTCACATTAAATAAATAATTGATTTGAAATAAACATCACAAAAATAGATGTCTCATGTCTGAAGGTGGCCAGTAGGACGCTCTCCCAATAAACCTTTCTCTAAAAAATTAAGTCCTTACTGGGAGGTGTTGGGAAGGGATAATTGTCTAGGTGAAGTTTTAGGCAGAATGTTTCCACTGGCTTCTTTTGTTTGCGCTTTAGGAATTGTATTTTGACTAACGGAGTTTTGGTAGATGAATGTTGGGAAGCTAATTGGGCAAACACCCGTAAGAGTATTTTGCTGCTAACAATTAGGCAAGTGAAAGAGCACAGGGAATTAGTTTCTATATGAAAGAAGAATTACAAGTATTTACTTGTACTTGTGCACACAGTCTTAATAAACTTTTATGAATTTTTTAGGGGGTAAGGGGTAGATGCTTTTTGTAACTGGGTTTCTACTGCAATATTTTTTTGTCCTCATAGTTTTATTAAAGTCTACATTAACTGTAATATAATAATAATAGGTAACAGTTACTGAGTAGCTCAAGGAGTCCTTGTGGCACAATGGTTAAGATCTCTGCTGCTAAATGAAAGGTGTAGTTCGATCTCATCCAGCTGTTTCATGGGAGAAAGACTTGGTGATCTGCTCTGTAAAGATCACAGCCAAGAAAACCTTACGGGGCAGTTCTACTTTGTCACTTGGGGTCACTATGAGCCAGAAATCAACTAGGTGGCACCTAACAACAATACTAAATAGCTAATAGTTATTGGATATTTAAGTATAATTGCCTCATTGACTGAATCCATTTGGACTATCAAAATGAATAATTAATTTTATCACTTTATATACTATAGGAAAATACTATACATCACACTGGAAAAAAAAATATGGCTGAACATTTGTACCCTAATTTACTTCCAGAAATTGTTAATCTATTGTGTTTGCAGAGATGGTTCAAAGAAAAGTGTCCTGTTTGTTGCTTTAAAAAAACCAAACCGTCACGTCGATTCTGATGACTCATAGCGACCCTATAGGACAGAGCAGAACTGCCCCATAGGGTTTCCAAGGAGCTGCTGGTGAATTTGAACCTGTTGGTTATCAGCCGAGCTCTTAACCACTACACTACCAGGGCTACGTTTGTTGCTTAGCATCACTACATATGGAGATCCAACATGGCCACAACAATCAAAAAATAAGATGTAGTTAAAATTTTGAAACCATTTAAAATTCAGGAAAAATTTACCAAATATTGGCTACAGTCTCATAGTTATTACTTTTTATTTCATATAAATATCCTGAAATGTCAAGTGATTTGAATTTTTATTAATATTATTTTTCTTATAGCAAAGGCTAAGACCAATTTTTAAAAACTGATGACAAATATTTTTCACAGGCACAAAAATTCTCTGTTGTTGTGTGCCATTGAATTGATTCCGACTCATAGTGGCCCCATATGACAGAGTAGAACTGCCCTATAAGGTTTCCAAGGAGGGGCTGGTGAATTTGAACCGCTGACCTTTTGGTTAGCAGCCTGCGTTCTTAACCACTACACCACCAGGGATCCAAAGCACACAGATAATTTCAGAAGAATGACATGCAGCTAAACGACTTAAGTGAGACACTATGTACATGGTTAAAAAAAGAACATTTTCAAATTATGATTAGACAACTCATGGATTTTCATGTAGAATTCATACTTCTTACAATACTTTTTACTTGTTGATCCTTTAAAGTTTCAAATCATTGATGGTAACAGACTTTTTGTCTTGAGATATGAAAGCTGTCTCATTTACGTATAATGACACATGGCGCCCACCGCTGTAGTTAATTATGGAATATCTGTGTGACTGATTGTATTTTAGGTACCTCAGTTGATACTAGATCATTTCTTTTAAGCCACTGACTTCTCACAGCCCACAGTTTTACAGCATCGATAACAAAATGGAAGAAGTACATCTTTCTATATGACAGCCATGCTTTTTTTCTTTATCCCGTTTCATTTTGATAAAAAATCCATATTTTCCTGCTGCTGCCCTACAAATAGAGCTATGACATGTTCAGAATTTACATGTATAATTTCACACACCACGTGCTTCATATTTGATTGCAATTTCGAATGTTATAAAAAATGTTTTTCTCTTGATCCAAATCATTATGTTAGTGTACTAAGGGGGTATAAGTTGTGTGGGTTCAGCATCTTCTACTGTCTTCTTTCCGGGTACATCCTTTCTGTACTTTGTTGTTGCCATCGAATCAATTCTGACTCATCAAACCCATGTGTGCATAGTAGAACTGCTCCATAGTCTTTTTAAGGCTGCGACTGTTTAGAAGCAGATTGCCAGGACTGTCTTCCAAGGTGTCACTTGGGTGGGTCTGAATCGCCAGTCTTAACCATGTGTGCCACCCAGTCGCCTTTCTGCACTTTATTCTGTTGTTAAAGTCTGTTGTCTGAAAGAAAACTATGAGCATCTGATCCTCTTGGTCATAATGGAAGATTAGTAACTGTCACACAATTGTTAAAGAACATCAAACAGAAATTGTCTCCTTAATGTAAAACTTTTACATTAAGTTTTTAACAGTAAAACTTATAGGCTTGATTTATTTGGTTAAAAACTAACATGTCCTGAGAGCTTCCAAGCACTCTTGTAAGTACTTTAAATGGTTTATCCCATTTTAATACACACACTAACACCACATTATTAGCTTCATTTTATAGAAAAGAAAATTGAGGCACAGAGAATGACTTGACCAAGTCACATAGTTCTTCGTGAGTGGTTGATACTAACCCAGTGCTTTGTCTTTACAGCCTTAACTCCTTAACACTGTGTTACATACACTCTCTCCTACTTTGCTTAAAGCAATTAATGCCTAATCGCTCAACATTATTTTTGCCTGAGTAGTAACACAGTTATATTTTGTCAGCGAATGCTAGACTATTTCTCTACTATAAAGAAAATGTTTATAAAAAATTAATCTTATATAGCTCAGTGTTTTTAGGGAAATTTTCCTCATTCCATTTGGACATAATCTATGCTGTCAGCTAGGAAGGTTGAGACCTTACATCTTATGAAAGGCAATAAATGACCTCTAAAGGAGATATTCATTCATGACCCCAGCAGCATTTGGGCACCAGGCTGGCAGCATCTATACAGACAATCTGTTCAACAGAAAAAATTGTGCATAAAATATGTCTATATCCTTTCCAATTTTTTTTTCATTGTGTCATAAATTTTCACTAATAAAAATGAGAAGATCTGAGAAGGCAATGTCCTATTTTGATGGAAATCATTTGGCATTTCTTTAAAAGATGTCATAGATAGATCCAAGGTGAGGGCTTCCAGTTGCCAGCAATGGATAGTGACCCAGAGGACCATCTATCTTCCCCATGAGAGTCTCAGGGCTTTTGGAGTACACAGCATGGAAATGATATTCCATTTTTATCAATTCTGAGGTTTCAAAATTCTATAAAATTTGGTGGTGTTTTTCTAATGTGATCTAACAAATCAATTTGCATGCAGAGATTCCTCCAACTTCAAGTGGAAAATGTGCAAGGGAGATGACTGCAGAAGGGTGACAGCCAATCAGAATGTCATTCACGGTCAATCCTCATCTCATCGAGCGTGATGTGTAGGGCAGCCCGACTGGGCGCCATGTTTTTTTAAAACAAATCTAAAACATTTTTTACAAAAGAGAGAGAGCGAAAGCAGGAGCTTAGGGCTTTTTGTCATAGAACAATAGTTAACTAAAAAAAGTTTTATCTTTTCATCATATTAATTTTAAATATATCTTCTGTTTATACAAAGGGATACTTCATTTTCATCTATTGGAATGGACGAAAGATTTAGTTTTAAAGATACTGATAAATTAAAAAAAGTAAACCAATTAAATAAAAAAAATTTAAATAAAATACAGTTCCAATGGTATATAGATATGGCAAAAATCATAAAGGTACCACACAAACTAAAATTAATAAAATTTGTGAAACATTAATGTAGTGAAAAGCTCTAGGGATTTGGAATCTTACAGACGCTGGGTAACTCTTGATTCTCACTTTTACTACCAGTATGACCTTGGACAATTATTTAACCTTTCTAAATATCTTTCTTGGAGCCCTGGTGGTGCAGTGGTTAAGAGCTATGGCTGCTAACCAGAAGGTTGGCAGTTCAAATCCCCCAGCCCAACGCTCCTTGGAAGCCCTCTAGGGCGGCTTTACTCTGACCTATAGGGTCATTATGAGTCGGAATCCACTTGACGGCAAAATGGGTAAAAGATAGCTTTCTAAATAGCAGCTAGTCTGTAAAATACCTACTTCAGAGTTATTTTAAACAATAAACGAGATGCTGTGTATAGAAATCTTATCACTGTTCCTAGAAGATAGTGGAAATGGAAAAAGTATTCTTTTCGCCCTTTCTTCTTGACATGGAATGAAGTCGGAATCCTCTTTTCTTCTGTGTGTGTGTGTGTGTGTCAACATTATCTGTAAATTTCTCAGCTTTCTGCCTTTTTACAGATAAGCTCTTTTCCACAGTTTTGAGACAACTAAGGCCCAAAGAGATTTCACAACTTGTCCAGGTCACACAGCTTAAAGTGGCAGAGGTAGGTGCTACTTCCAGTTGTCCACAGCCTGGGAAGGTTTATTTTCAGGAAATGTTACTGAACATTATTAAAAAGTATTCCTAAAAATGTGGCAAGACAGAGAATAACAAACATACATGAGGTAACCAGAATAGTTATTAGGTTCTAGTTGATAAGAATTCTTACCAGGCTTCCAAAAGCCTGAACTTTCATTTCATCTCAGCTTACACTGGAGCTCGTGGTTTTCCATATTCAGAGCCATTCTGAAGTCAGTGAAGGGTTATAAGGGAAAATCTCTGAGTAGACTGCTGCAGATACGGCAGCTTGGCTAGCGTCAGTGAGTTTTAATGAGTGGGGACTTAGCTGGGCTTAGTCCACGGCTGTGCACAGTGCAGGTAGGGGAACTGGAAGATGCTCCTTTGCAGCTGGAATGCTGCCTAGATAAAAACGTCATGCCATTCCATGAAAATGCATTTCTTAGGAATTAACTACCAGAATATGAGACAAGAACTGTAAAAGGTCAGCATCCTTTAGACAATTAATTTCTCTTCCATTGTGATCTTGTCTGTTGAGCTACGAATGAAATTGGGAAGAAAAAAAAAAAAAAAAAGCCACGTTTCCCTTGCTTTCAATTCCTGATTTAATGAAATGCTTTCATACCTTTTTCCATTTCTTCTGTCACAGATTATTAGGTTCAGTGTAGCTCGAGCAGGTACAACATTAGTTTCCGTCAGATACACTGCTGTTAATGACTTTCTTAGCCTGCTCAAGTACAAATTCCTTGCACTGATATTTATTAAATGAATATAGTCTTTTATCTATTTATTCATTTTTAGTGTGAAGAGATTTTAAAGTTCATCATACTGAATATTTTTTAAACCAGTTCAAAAACAAAAAAAAAAAGATCAGTAAAGTCCTGTATGCATGCAGCACACTGAGAACAGAACTAACTATATTTGGAGCATTAACATAAAATTCAAAACCTTAAAAAATTATTAGTAACATGGCAAATAAATTGCTTGGGCCACTAAGTTCAACAACCTCTGAAAAAGGTAGTATGTGGTCATTATCTTGTAATTAGCACATACCTGATAAGTCTGTTAATCTAGCCAATAAATACAATATTGTAAAACTGGCTTGTATAATTTCAATATACTTTATATAATATTTCACATGAATGAACTGCCTGATATACTTAAGAAATAGCTTCTTGTATAAAATATTTTACTAATGCTTAACTTTTAGACTTAACATAAAGAAAACATGCAATTAAAGTTCCAAGTGGTTTTTATAAATTCAGTATTGTAGAAAATAGGAGGTATTGCTATCAAGTAGAGAGGGAAGAAGATATATATACATATAAATATATTATATATATATATATAGTTTAGTATTCATACGATGCCAGTGCCAGAAAATTCAAGGAATGTATCAGTATTGTGTCAGGGATCCAAAATTCAAGGTTTAGTAGGATGAAAGGAATCACTTTGATGTGCATTCTTTCAGTACAAAAATGGAGAAAGTTGAAAAAGGCTAACTAGTTTTCCCCTAGTTAAACCAGTGCAGTGACCACAGTACCCTGAACTCTTCAGTGTCTGGAATCTTCACTGACACAATTCTCCAGTTAAAAATAGTAAATATAGTTAAAAAGTCACCAGAAAATTAAATGGAATAGGCGTATACCGTGCCACAGTGAACAAAGGCAGCATTAGAAACCAGAAAGGGAACATGGAGAAGGTTAAAATGTTATGACTCTAAAAGAGATTTCCACGGTTCCACGCCCATTTTTAACAAATACCTTTTTAACCAATGCAATTTGCAGAGGCTTTATATTTTTCCATAAACGGGAGGTGATTCTGGTTAAAATGATCCTTTACAAATCAAAGAAGGCAAATCAACAACTACTATGTTTCTTTCTCAGGAGTGGCTGAAGAAAAATGGAAATGTTTTCAAAAATATGTAATAAGTTTTGTAAGTATACTCAGAAGCACGTGTGTTCACATATTTTGGAATTATTTTCTTACAGAAATAAAATTTATTCTTTTGGGAAAGCTTTACAATATCTGCTCGAATTATATTTTACTTCTTAAAAGTAGTGTACAAATGCTACCAGTTTTTTATCATGTAATTTTTCAATACTAGTTTTTTAAAACTAGAAATTTAGTAAGCCCTGGTCAAGAAGACAATTTGTCTTTTGCTTATATTTATATCTACCCTTAATAGGTCTAAAATATCTATCATACCATCTGTTTTCTGCAGTGAATGTCAAATAGATCTTCTCATTGGCAGGGTCATATTTAAGTAAAAATAAATATGTACCTATGTATAAATATTAATTTGATATACCAGTCATGGTATTAGTTTTATAGAATATGTTCAGGTTTAAGAATATGTTTAAAAATATAAGTTTCTGACTAGCATGTAAACTTCCATCTAAGAATGAAGCCCCTCCACAACCCCATCCCTTGCCCAGAGAGGGCTTTTTTTTTTTTTTTTAATTCATTAGTTTTTATCCAGCACTTAGAATGGTGTCTGGGCATAGTAATCACTCTGTAAGTATTTGTTGACTGAATGAATAAAAATGGAATTGAAGGAAAAATTAAATGAAAGCTGAATTATTATTCTGTTGCATAAAACTGTTAATGTCACTGGGACCCTCTTTCCAATAGCTTTTGCCCCTCGGGATTTGGGTATAATTTATAATTAGAGAAAGACTTGTTTTCCTCTCAGAATCTTAGAAGAGTTTATTGATTGAATGTTGCTTGACTAAACAAGACGGAAACTGTGGTATGGGTTTTTGCTCATCGGCAGAAAAATAGGCATTCTGAGTAAACCATGTGGATGAGCTGGAGTAGGTGAAATTGTGTTACCTTTATTGCTTAGGTGGTAACTCCCAGATATATCTTTATTTATATTCAACACAACTCCTTCCATATTACAACCAGATTACAGCCCCCATGTTACTCTTATATAAAGAAATTCTGGAACCTCTGCTGGTATGAATCCTTTCTCACTCTGTACAGAAGTACTTGCCCCTATTTACTCACAGAATTAATTTACATAAAATCCATTTGTGAGATTCTGTTTATTCCCATTTCCCCCGTCTCCCACGCCTCAGCAAAACCAACTGGGTTAGAATCATAAACGACTTAGAAACTTCCACGCCCTAGAACTCCCTCTTATATTTGCATGTTTAAGGCTCATCATCTGAATCTGTTCTATAAGGGGTTTACTTACTCAATAAAAAACTGTGTTCTCCATTAGTATGGACGAGTATTTGTGTCAAAGTGAGATTAAGGTACCAGGTCAGGGCTTGGAATTGGAGTGGGATCCCAAAGATAAAACACAAAAATCTAGAATTTGTCACGTTGGATTATGTATGGCTAAGTACATGACAGACAAGCCCTCCTCCCTAAGTAAGGTAATTATGTACTCTATTTCTTGACCAATTTATTTTTTCTTAGTATTCCCATAGAAATGAAAATATCTTTCTTCAAATTTGAAATCACTGTAACTTTTCTGAGAATTCAAATAGTTCTGTGTTTGCCTGGCATCACAAACTCATACACCTCAGCTCAACAGAGAATACCTCAAAAGAGTGTCTCGATAGGAGAGATAAAATTGCTAATGAAATGTGCTGGAATTTGATGGTAATGAAATTTACAGGAGACATGTATAAGCACTGTAACCAGATCATTTTTATTTTTCCCTTGGAAAGTTATTAAAATTTCTTACAACTGGCACTTTGGCTGAATTTTAAGTTTTTGAGGGTAGAGATTAAGTGTGCCATACATATATACTTACAGCAGGGGATTTTTATAAATGTTATCTTATTTAATTCTCTATAACCCACAAAAACTTTCTCTAACAGATGTGGAAGTGAGCCTCAGAGACTCAGTGATTTGCCTGAGGTCCTATAGCCATTAAAAGGCTTGTCCATCTGAATCCAAAATTTATAATTGCGCATTGTATGGGTAAATGAAAGTGCCTTTCCTCGCCCCTCTTCTTACAGAGTGTTGCTTTGGCAGTATAGTAAATCTGGTTCCTTCTCTGATCTTTGACACAGACATTGAGTCTCCCTAGGGATTAAGCCCAGTTTTCAGTTTTTACAGGTTAGAAATATTTCCAAGGTTGTGGGCCAAATAACTTGTAGATACCTAAAAACGTACCCCTGGAATAAGCTTTGGGATCTCTCATGAGATGTATAGGAGACTGTTGTGAGGTACAATTTTTTTATTTCTCAAAGAAGTAATTGTTTTGCTTTGTATAAAATGCATGAGATTTTATTCTAACATTGTGGTCACTTTGGTGCTACCTCGTTGTTATTATTAGTTGCTGTTGAATTCGCTCCAGTTCATTATGGTGACCCCATGTCCAACAGAATGAAACGTTTCCCAGTCCTGCACCATTTTCACGATTGTCCATTGTTGCAGCATCTTTTCAGCACTATATTGGACAAAATTCCGTTGTGATCCATAGGGTTTTCACTGGTTAGTTTTCAGTAGATCCTACAGGTCTTTCTTTCTAGACTGTCTTCGTCTTGGAGCTCTGCTAAAAACTGTCCACCCTGGGTGACCCTGCTGGCATAGCTTCCAGCATCATACATCGTAGCAACACACAAAGCCACTGCAGCATGAGAAAGTGACAAACAGGTGCTATCTTATGTGCATGTAAATCTGTTAACACTTCCTCAGTAAAAAACTGTATTCTCTCTTGGTATGGAGGGGTTTATTTGTTGGCAGGATTGTTTGATTTCCCCAACAACTTTCAAAATCAGCCTTTCAAAATCTGACAGCATTAATACTTAAGATTGCTCTGTTTTCCTCTAGCACATTGTAGCATTCTAGAAAGCAAATTTTTTTCTTTTGTGTGTGTATTTAAGGCTTACTTTTGGACTGCCTGCCATTTCCAAAGGACTTTGGAACCTTTCTGTTCTCTTCCTCTTTTGTTTCCCCCTGTATAGAAACTCTGGGATGGTGAAAATATTTCATTTTGTTTGGATCTATACTCCAGGTTTATTATTCTGCCTCTAACTTTATTAGAGGCAGTTTAGAAATTGCACATCTATCATAGTATTCTTAAAATCTCAAAGGCCCTTAGCGCTAACGCCTGTTTTTTAATGACCACGTTGTCCTCTGTGCTGCAGTTAAAATCATAGCATCTATCTTAGTCTGTACGTACTTTATTTTTGAATCTTCTGATATTTAATTTCTTACGAACTTCTGTCTTCCTGTTTTTCGTGTACTTTTTGGCTTTAAAAATTGCAGATCAGGAGCAAGAGAGAGGCTTAATTTTCTGGTTTGTTTATAACTGGACCTTCTAGCTTTCCTAACTAAATTCGAGTTACTTCAAATTTGCATTTCTATCACTCATGGGAGGTACTAATACAGAACCACTGAAAACCAACACAACCACGTCGATGCAGCTGTGTTGACTTTGATGTGTTGGTTTTAAGCCTCCTTCTATTGTTCCTCCTCAGGGCCTTTAAGACTTGGGCTGCTGCTTGAATGACCTGGTGAATAAGTCATTAACAAAAACTGTTTGCTTCTCTGCTTTGTATAATAATCCTCTAAATCACAGAGGGCATGCCTACTAAAGTAGTATTTAGAACACAGTCTGATTATGACAGCCAATAAAATGTGCTTAAAAATGCTGAGTGTTTGAGGTAATCTGAGGACATTTTCTTCTCTCATTCTTCAACAAACATTTATTAACATTAACATGTGCTAAGCACTACACTAATGAAAAATGCAAATTAAAATATGCCCCGAGAAACTCACAATTCAGTGAGCCAGTGAGAGGGGAAAGCATTGATTACAATATAGTGAGTCAAATATGATGAGATATACACAGAGCGTGGTCCAGAGAAAGAAGCAAACTCAACTGTGCCAGGACAGGTTGCGGTCCTTGTTCAGGGATGGATTTATGGAAGAGGTGACATACAACAAAGGTCTTTAGGAGAAGAGATGTGTTTGCCAAACAGACAAAACAAAGGATGAGAAAGTTACTTAAGGTAGAGGGAACAGCATATGTAAATGCATGGAGGTATGGTAAAAAAAACCAAAAACTAAACCCATTGCTGTCGAGTCGATTCTGACTCACAGCAACCCTATAGTGTAAAAGAACATCAAGTGATCCTGCATCCATCTATCCACCCACCACGTCCATCCCAACTGTCATGGATTGAATTGTGTCCCCCAGAAAATGTGTGTATCAATTTGACTAGGCCATGATTCTCAGTATTGTGTGGTTGTCCTCTATTTTGTGATTGTAATTTTACGTTAAAGAGGATTATGGTGGGATTGTAACAACACTCTTACCCAGGTCACATCCCCCGATCCAATGTAAAGGGAGATTCCCTGGGGTGTGGCCTGCACCACCTTTTATCTCTCAAGAGGTAAAAGGAAAGGGAAGCAAGCACAGAGCGGGGGACCTCGTACTACCAAGAAAGCAGTGCCAGGAGCAGAGCGTGTCCTTTGGACCTGGGGTCCCTGCTAGGAGAAGCTCCTAGTCAGGGGGTACATTGATGAGAAGGACAAGAGAGAGAGAAAGCCTTCCTCTGGAGCTGACACCCTGAATTTGGACTTTCAGCCTACTTTACTGTAAGGGAATAAACTTCTCTTTGTTAAAACCATCCACTTGTGGTATTTCTGTGATAGCAGCACTAGATGACTAAGACACAAATACACCCTACAGTAGAATGGATGCTGTGCTGTGTATGAGGATCCAAAATGAAAAAAAGAACACCCAGCTCTCAAGGGATTTTCAGTCAGGTTGGGGAGATAGATATTTACATAAAGTTATTGCAATAATGTAGTGAGTATCCTAATAGAGGTTTCTGGGAGTTATAGGGATGAAGTTGACTACCTGGGAATATGAGGAAGCCTTCCAGAGGTGTGATATTAGAGCCGAGTATTGAGATAAAAATGAAGGATGGTTACCAAGATAAGGTACAGAATAACATTTCAGGAAAGCCAACCCCTGGCCCTAACTCTCATTCTTGAGGCAACCATTGCACAGTCATGCGTCATTTGATGTCCAAGATAGATACATTCTGTGAAATAGGACGTTATGTGATTTGGACGTTGTGGGAACATGGCTAAATCGCCAGCAATAGCATTCACCAATTTTCCATCTTTGTGTAGGTTAATAACCTTTTGTTTCACTTCCAAATTGATACTTCACCTTTGCCTCTTGCTGCTGCTAACACTACCACTGGTTCTGATGTGTTTGGGAGCCATGATGCACTTCACAATAATATTTTCAAAAGAAAATTAAACAGAGAGATAATGCTGTAACACTCAAGAGACGTGATATATGAGAGGAGATGCTGCTGCCTGTGAGTCAAAGCATACGCTATTATACGGTAAGCTTATTTGTAAGTAGGGAAAGTTCACATTAAAATAACAACAGAAAGTACAGTACATACAGAAGCCAGTAACATAGGTGTTTATTACGACTATCAAGACATATGCATTACAGGTTGTATATGTACTGTACCATTATACACCTGGCAGTGTAATTACTTTGAATACAAGAGACATGAGATACACGTGTTGCATGTGGGAAGCTGCTGCATTCGCTATGTCTGGGTATGTCCGCTACTTCCCGTTCTCTGATCAGGATTTCTGAACTCTATTGTAACCTTATGGGACCACGGACGTTTACGCGGTCAGACGTTATGCGATACCTGACTGTATACTTTAAAATGCAATTATGCAAATATATACTCTTTTGTGTAAGGCTTCCTTCACTCAGCATGATGTTTTTGAGGTTTATCCACGTTGTTTTGTGTATCGTTTGTTCCTTTTTATTGCTGAGTGCTATCTGTTTTATGAATATATTACACTTTATGTATCCATTTTCTGATTGGTGGACACATAGATTGTTTCTAAGTTTTGGCTATTAGGAATACAGCTGCTATCAAATTCTTATACAAGTACTTTAGTGAACCTACATTTTTATTTATCTTGAATATTTAGGAGTTCAATCACCAGCTCATTATGTCTAATTTCATTAGAAATTGCCAGGCATTATTTCTAAATGATTGTATCATTGTATACTCCCACCAGCCATGTCTGAGAGTTCCAGTGCTCCACGCCTTCGCCAACATTCGACTTTACTAGTCAATTGAGCCGTTCTGGTGGGTGTGTAGATTTACCTCATTGTGCTTTTAATTTGTATCTTCCTAATGACTAGTGATTTTGAGCAAATTTTCACATGCTTACTGACCATTCATCTATCTTCTCTTGTGAATTGTCTATTTTTGCCCTTCCTTCTTCATGTACCATGTGCTTTATCCCAGTGATTCTCAACCCTGACATATTAAAACAACTCTGGACCTTTACTTGGGGCTCCATCCCCAGAGATTCTGATTTAATTGTCATGTTTTGAGGCTCTTGTCATTTTTTTTAAACTGTACTTTAGATGAAGGTTTACACAACAAACTAGCTTCTCATTAAACAGTTAGTACACGTATTGTTGACAATATGTGTTAACACTGGTTAACAACCCCATGGCATGTCAATACTCTCACTTCTTAATAGACCACATCTTAGGCCACAGAGCAATCCTCAACAAGATCCAAAACACTGAGATAATTCACAGTATCTTCTCTGACCACAATGCCATCAAGGTAGAAATTAACACTAGAAAGAGCAAGGAAAAAAAATCAATTACATGGAAACT
>NW_004444088.1:119376-315317 GCF_000243295.1 Trichechus manatus latirostris
AAAAAAAAAAAGTTGAGAATTTAGAGGGTTAAAATGTTGTGGGGTTGTTAACCAATGTCATAAAACAGCATGTGTGTTACTGTTACTTGAGAAACTATCTGTTATGTAAGCCTTCACCTGAAGTACAATAAAATATAAAAAAAAAAATACTCTCACTTCTTGACCTTGGGTTCCCTATTATCAGCTTTCCTCTCCCCTCCTGCCTTCTAGTCCTTGCCCCTGGGCTGGTGTGCCCCTTTAGTCTCGTTTTGTTTTATGGGCCTGTCTAATCTTCGGCTGAAGGGTGAACCTCAGGAGTGACCTCATTACTTGTCACTGGTATTTTTTAAAAAGCACCCTTAATGATTTTAACGTGCATCCTGGATTGAAAACTCTATTGCTCTAGTCCAGTGGTTCTCAACTTTAGGATGCATCAGAATCACCTGGCGGTCTTGCTAAAACACGGATTGCTGGAATCCACTCCTAGAGTTTCTGATTTTAGTGAGTCTGGGGTGGAGCCTGAGAATTTGCATTTCTGAAAAATTGCATTTCTAGCAAGTTTCCAGATGATATGATGCTGCTGGTCCTGGGACAATCCTCTGAGAACCACTGCTTTAGCCACACTAAACTAGCAACTTTCCAATAGACACCAAATTCTTTCAAGACTTTCTTCTCAGGATATTATCGTCTCTCTCTCTGAGATACCATCTAATCCTTTCTTTTCTTTGCACATGCTTTTTCATTCCTCAGGAACCAGCTCGAATGCAGATTCATTTGCTCTGTCATTTCACTTCCCACACTTGATTGTAATGATTCATGTGATAATTATACTAATCACACTGCTTTTTAAATATCTGTTTACTTTTTCTCGCTGTGGCATCCCTTCCTCTGCCCAATGGGAGCTCTATAAAACCAGAAAGCATTATGCCTTGTTCTGTGAATCTTTAGCAGCTAACATCAGGCATACTGCTCAGTTTCCACTATTTTAATGTTTTTGTTTTAATGTATGAGTGACTGGTAGTCTAAAGAAAAGATAATGTAGTAGTCTTCTCAAATGTTTAGGTTCTTTAAAATCACAGCTGACCATCTGTTATTGTATTGGTGGCCAGATTACATGAGCCAGAGAGCAAACCTATAGAGAAAACTAACATTAATAGCCATAAGAAGGTGACTTGCTCTTGACCGTAGAGTAGCTAAAGTGAATGGAAGAAACGATGAAGTAAAACAGCTGAACAGAAGATTTCAAAGGGCAGCTCAAAAAAGACAAAGTAAAATATTATAATGAAATGTGCAAAGACCTGGAGTTAGAAAACCAAAAGAGAGACAACATGCTCTACATTTCTCAAGCTGAAGGAACTGAAGAAGAAATTCAAGGCTCGAGTTGCAGTGCTGAAGGATTCTATGGGCAAAATATTGAATGATGCAGGAAGCATCAAAACAGATGGAAGGAATACAGAGAGTCACTGTACCAAAAAGAACTGGCTGATATTCAACCATTTTAGGAGCAGCATATGATCAAGAACCAATGGTACTGAAGGAGGAAGTCCAAGCTGCACTGAAGGCATTGGTGAAAAACAAGGCTCCAGGAATTGACAGAATACCAATTGAGTTGTTTCAACAAATAGATGTAGCACTGGAAGTGCTCACTTGTCTATGTCAAGAAATTTGGAAGACAGCTACCTTGGCATCCAACTGGAAAAGATCCATACTTGTGCCCATTCCAAAGAAAAGGGATCCAACAGAATGTGGAAATTCTTGAACAATATCATTAATATCATATGCAAGACAAATTTTGCTGGAGATCACTGAAAACAGTTGCAGCAGTACATCAGCAGGGAACTGCCAGAAATTCAAGCCAGATTCAGAGAAGAATGCGGAATGAGGGATATCATTGCTGATGTCAGATGCATCTTGGCTAAAAGCAGAGAATACCAGAAATATGTTTACCTGCATTTTATTGACTATGCAAAGGCATCAGACTGGGTGGACCATAACAAATTATGAATAACATTGTAAAGAATGGGAATTCCAGAATTCTTAATTGTGCTCATGAGGAACGTATACATAGACCAAGAAGCAGTCATTCAAACAGAGAAATGGGATACTGTGTGGTTTAAAATCAGAAAAGATGTGTGTTAGGATTGTATCCTCTCACCATACTTATTCAATCTGTCTGCTGAGCAAATAATCAGAGAAGGTAGACTACATGAAGAATAATGTGGTGTCAGGGTTGGTGGAGGATTCATTAACAGCCTGTGATATGCAGATGACATAATCTTGCTTGCTGAGAGTGAAGAGGACTTGAAGCACTTACTGATGAAGATCAAAGACTACAGCCTTCAGTATGGATTACACCTCAACATAAAGAAAACAAAATTCCTCACAAGTGGACAAATAAGCAACATCATGATAAATGGAGAAAAGTCTGATGTAATCAAGGATTTCATTTTACTTGGATCCACAATCAACACCCATAGAAGCAGCTGTCAGGATATCAGATGACATACTGCATTAGGCAAATCTGCTGCAAAAAACCTCTTTAAAATGTTAAAAAAGCAAAGACAATACTTCTTTGAGGACTAAGGTGCACCTGACCCAAGCCATGGTATTTTCAATTGCGTCAAATGCATGCGAAAGCTGGACAATGAATGAGGAAGACTGAAGAAGAATTGATGCCTTTGAATTATGATGTTGGCGAAGAACATTGAATATACCACGAACTGCCAAAAGAGCAAACAAGTCTGTCTTAGAAGAAATACAGCCAGAATGCTCCTTGGAAGGGAGGATGGTGAGACTTGGTCTCACATACCTTGGCCGTGTTATCAGGAGGAACTAGTCGCTGGAGAAGGACATCATTCTAGGTAAAGTAGAGGGTCAGTGAAAAGGAAGACCATCTATGAGATGGATTGACACAGTGGCTGCAACAGTGGGCTCAAACACAGCAACAATTGTGAGGATGGTGCAGGGGACCGGGCAGTGTTTCTTTCTGTTGTACATAGGGTTGCTATGAGTCAGAACTGACTCGACAGCACTTATCAAAACAACAAGAAGGACACTTAATAATGCAAAAGAAACTCATTTGAATTCAATAAGCCAGCAACTATAAAATCAAAGAAAAGTTTAACAAGATGAAAGCAAAGTATAATTCTTCTCAGAATATTACATTTGTTTCCTGAAGGCTTTCTTATCAAATAAGAACTGCTTTTTAACAAATTTGAATCACTACAGCCTTTAAAGATATAAGGTTCTATCTGAAGATTATGTTCCTAGAAATGTTTTAATAAAAGCTTCATTTGAAGAATGGAATGATACTAGCAATAATGAACAGTTAGCTAAAATTTACTTGCTTACTTTGTGCAAGCAACATTGCTCCTTTGAGACTTTGCCATCTATACATCATCTCATTTAATTCTTACAAGAACCCCATGGGTTGGATATTATTATTCAGTCTCACAGGTAAGAATACTGAAGCTGAAAGAAGTTAAGTAATTTGTTCAAGGCCAGTGTTCAAACCTATTTCTATGTAGGGTTACCAGATAAAACACAGAAATCCTAGTTGAATTTGAATGTCAGGTAAGTAAAGAATACTTTTTCTTTTCAGTATAAATACATCCCATGAGATATCTGGGAAATGCTTATACTATAAAATTATTCATTGTTTTTCTGAAATTCAGACTTAACTGGGTGTCCTGCATTTTTATCGGCTAAATCTGACCACCCTATTTTTACCTCCAAAATTATTTGCATCAGACAACTAGATTGTATTGCATCCTGATTCTTTTTTATGTACAGGCAGTTCTCAATTAATTTACATGAAATTTATGGGATAATCTTCAAAGATTTAGCACTGCTTCAGGGCCCTTTATGATTTGGAGCAGCAAATTCCAAGGCCTTGAAGCAGGAGCATGAATGGTGTGCATCTGGAGGCCAATCTAGCAGATGAGGCGTGAGTGGGAGAGCACTAGGAGCTGGATGAGGAGGTAACAGGCCCAGGTTATGCAGGGCTTTGCAGATGATTGTCAGGACTTATGTTTCTAATATGAGTGAGGTAAGCAGCTACTGGAAAGTTTTAAACAGAATAATGACATGGCCTGGCTTAAGTTTCAATAAGATCAGATTAGCTGCTGTCTGGTCAACAGTCTGCAGGGGAACAAGGGCAGAAGCTCGAAGTCATTGCAAAGATCCAGGCAGTAGCTTGTGTCTTCTTTTCTTGATGGTAGATGTCATGGGTTTCAGGACTCAAGCCATGTCGCTCAGGGGGTCTGGGTGACAACTTCCAACCTGGAGCTGGGAAGAAGGGCATTATTCTCTCAGCTTTGATGTGGAACATGGTGTAGCTTCTCTGGCTTCTGGTCTACCTGAGACCTGCAGAGAGACAGTACAGGCTGCACCCTGTGGACGTTATATCTTTGGGTGTAGGAGGTAGCCCCATCATCAGAGAGCAATGTTCTCTTACACAGGACAGTCGTACAGGCTAGGACAAGTCTGTGTACTCAAGGAGTGAGCAGCTATTGAGCATAGGAGAAGATCATAATCAGACATTCCCCTGATAGTAGGTGAGATACTTCCTGGGGCTCCCTGAAACAAGTGGGAGAGACTCTGAGCAGGTGACAAGGTATTGTTGCAATGCAGGTGTTGATATGAAACTGGCAGACTTTTATTCTTAATAGAACTGTCACCTAAATTATACCATAATCCGGAAAGACATGAAAACATTAGTGTTACCAAAATTAAATGAATGATTTTAAGGTTAATGCATATTGTGACATAGATCAGGACTTCATTTCTCTTCATGGCAGAGTAGTATTCCATTGTATGTATCGACCACATTTTGTTTATCCCTTCATCTGCTGATGGACATTTGGGTTGTTTCCACCCTTGGCTATTGTGACTGGTGCTGCAATAAACTTTGGTGTACAACTCTCTTGGGTATATTTTTACAAAAATAAAAAGTTAAATGAATGAAGTTAAAGGGAACAATGAAATGGAAAATATAAAATAGGGTACAAATGCAGTACAACAGAAATATAAAGACTCAGCAATTTTTTAACTGAATGCCTCCTCTGTGGCAGACACATAGTCTTTTCAGACATTACCCCATTTAGTCTTAACGGCAGTCTCACTTCAGACACATATTATTATCAGGTGAGGTGAGGACACAATAAAGTAGCTTACGCAAATCCATGGAGACTTGAACTTGCTTTTATCAGACTACAGACAGATCAAGTTTTTAACAACTAAGCCTTCCAGCCTCCAAGGGAAAAAAACAGTCCCAATGGGCTAGGCAGAGTCCTTTAACTAATTAAAAATGATGGAAATCAAAAGAGATGTCCAAGAATAGGAAGTCTGATATTCACTTATTAGGAGCAGACCTTATTACAGCAGGACCAGAGCTCCATAGAGGCAAGATCCCACGGTGGAAAGCTAGGAGCAGAAGTGTCCGCCTATCACAGCAAAAGCTGTGACCATATCCCATCTCTGTGGCCTGCTGAGAAGAGCTAGTCAATTAGCTGTGCATGGCCCTGGCCATTCCTACCTTAGCAGCAGGACACCCAGATCAGGCCACTTGCAGGTTGTGTATCCTATCCCTACCTCCACCCAAATTATGAAACTGCTTTCTCTATGCCTTCAATATCTGTTCTTGGGGAACTGGGACGACAGCCTATGACGAACTGAAGGTCTCCGAACATGCCCAAATCAAAAAGGTTATAAACACTTTCTTGCTTCCTTATAATTTATTTGTTGTTGTTGTTGGTTGCTGTCAAGTTGGCTCTGACTCGTGGTGACCTTATGCATAACTTACACCTCTAATTCAGCTGGCACTACCTTTGGGGAAAGTGTCTCACAAGTTCTTGTTTGTCTTCCAGCTACCATTCAACCCAAATGATGACAATAAAAAAAGACAGAAGCAAGCCTGGTAAGAGTAATTATCTAGGTGAAAAATTTCATTAGGAGAGGAAGAAAAAGTTTCAAAAAGAAGGAGACATTTTCAGTCCTGTTCATAAAGAAAGACTGAGAATATTGATCGGAACATACTGTGCATTCCCGTTTTCCAATGGTGTCTCAGAATGCTTGCTTTGAGTTCTCTTCTACTGCAGGATTGGATTTGTGGTGCAGACCTTCCCTCATGTGCATAGAAATTCAATAGTGTGAAAGCCCAAGTGATGCAGGGCTTTGTTGAATGTTTTGTTAAATGCTGAAAGATGTATTACAACATGGTACTCAGCTTGAATGCTAAAGTATTACACAATCCAGCTAGGTATTCTACTGTGGATTCTTACTAGATTTGCCTGATTTGATTTTGTGTAGTCAGCAAAAGTAAAAGTAATTACAAGTACAAATCAAAAGACCTCAAATTCTCTTTAATCCATTTCAATGTTTTTCTTGTCTACAGTTTCCTTTGGGCATTGATGGTTTAGCTATGGAGTTTCAAATCTCAGCCTGCAGAATGTACAGATTTCTGGGCCTCTTCCTCAGATAAACTGTATCAGCAGGCCTGAGTTGGGGCCCAACAATCTATAATTATAGCAAGCATCACAGGTATTCGGATACACATTGGCCAAGAACTTCACACTGGAAAAGACTGAGTTAGCCTCTCTCAGGCTCCATAATGCATCTGGCAGCTTTGTAATGTCTGAAGATGTACACAGAAGTCCTCTTTGCTCATACAGCCCAGGGAATGTTCATTTGCCTTTTTGAGTTAACAGAGTACTAAGCACTTACTTTTCTATACTATCTCCACTATGGCACCAACCACTTTTAATTTTGGATTCTGTAATTTTGTGTAAAATAAGACTACTCCTTTGGTAAATATGAGTAAAGAGAATAAAAGAGCATCTAGTAGTTTTAAAAATATCTTTCTTGCTTGCTTGCTTTCTCTCTCTCTATCATCTAGCTGGAGCCCTGGTGGAGCAGTGGTTAAGAACTCGGCTGCTAACCAAAAGGTCAGCAGTCTGGATCCACCAGCCACTCCTTGGAAACCCTATGGGGCAATTTTTTCTGTCCTATAGGGTCGCTATGAGTCAGAATCAACTTGATGTCAACGGGTTTGGTTTTTGGTATCATCTAGCTATGGGATATCTAATGCATTTGGATTTTAAATACATTTTCTATAAAATGATTTGAAGACAATGAAGGATGAGTTGAATATACCTTCCTCTACTTTAGCACATATTGTTTCTTTAATTTGGCATTCTTTGAGACAAAGTTCCTGTGCCATTTCTGCAAAAAGTCTTTATTGACCATCCAAGCTATATGTGACTTTCCACCTGTAAACTAGATCTCCCATATGGTGCTTACCAGATTTGGCTTTGTATTTTTATCTATGTCATTTATCCTTTATTAATTTTTTTTTCCTTCTTGAAGGTAAAAATATGATTTCTCTTCATTTCAGTAGCACAAATACCAGTACCATTCAACTAGAGGTCAATCAATAAACGGATTTATTCAGAATTAAGAGGAAGGTAGTGTTTTGATAGTATATGTTTAAGTATCAATATATAGAGTTCAACTCGGAAGTAAATTCAAATCTTGATTTCTATGCAGTAATGAAATGTATGTTGTTGTATGCCATCGAGTCAATTCCAACTCCTAGTGACCCTATAGAACAGGGTAGAACTTCCCCAGAGGGTTTCCTCGGCTGTGCTCATGCCCTCAGCTTTTCACATGCTCCACAAAGGGATCCATCACTTACAGATGTCCCGCCAGCTCATTCTGCTGCATCTCCTTTGCTTCGGATCCAGCTCTTGTTTCCCGCTCATTCTTTTGGACTGGCATTCTGGATTTTCCTTGACCAGTCTCTGGGCATGTGGATTCCAGCTCTTCTTTTTGACTCGTAACGCATGTGTTAAAAACCCTATTATATGTATCCTTGCAGTTCAAATCTATCATGCCCTTGATTATGGCAAACAGGAGTTGTGTGCTTTTAATTTCTTTTTTGAGAATCAAGGATGACTTGTCTCATATGGTCTAGGAAGGAGGAAAAAGTGGATACTACACTAGGGAATTTTCTCTTGGCAATCACTGGGAAGGGGCCATGACTCTCCGTTTAGATCGCTAGGACTTAGTGTTAAAACCAATCTCATCCATTATTTTCCAAGTCTTAGACACAAAATGAGACACCAGAGATAGGATTTAATTCTTTTATCTCCCTAAACTCCCATTTATAGTGCAAGGGTTGTGGGAGAAAAGCTGAGCACCTCCAGGCAGCAGCAGTTGTCACCAGTTCCTTCTGCATGCTTAGAGCATAAACCAGACACCGTTGTCAGCATTTACTCCCTGGGCTGCATAATTAAGCCCTTCTCCTTGACACAGAGGCCCCCGGAATAGACAATCACCCAGAGGGAGGGCAAAAAGAATGAATTTTAGAAATTTCTGGTCTAACCTTCCTATTTTGCAAATAAGAAAGTTGAGACTCGGAGAAGTTATTTGTTTAAGGTAATTCAGTTGGACAGTGACAGATCTGGAATTTAAATTGGTCATGCTCTCTATTTCATGGCAGACTTTTGATAATTGTCTTACTTTCTTACTTCTTACACGATTTTCTGAATTAGTTCATGCCCATGTAGATGACCCATCCTACATCTGAACCTGCTGGTTCCTTGAACTTTTTATCTGTGATGACCTTCACTCTGACTCAGCTTCCATTACCCTCTCCAGGGACCTTCTCATCACCCACAGCTGTCGCACCTCTGAAGTATTTCAGTCTGTAAACACAACCTCCATTTTTCTCTTATTCATTTAGTTCCACTTTTTCTGATCCTTAACTTCATAGGGATTTGTATTCCCTTCATGCCTCTGTGTTCTCCTTCTCAGTGCCCTCCCGTGTCCCCTTCCTTCCCTGCTAAGGTTAGATTCCGTGACTGAGCTAGTTGGACACTCTTTTTACCACAGCCCCAATTCCCCTTATTTATTGTTTTCTTTGCATTTATCTGACAAAAATACCACTCTGAACCAGTCACTTGCTTGCTTTCTCCCTGCTGCCACCAGGGCTGATAAAAGCCAATGGAGAAAATTCCAGAGCTGGACAGATGGATGCCTCATAGCAGTGGTTTTCAAAGTGTGGTCCCCAGAACAGCAGCATCAACATGACTTGGGATCTTGTTAGAAATGCAAATTCTTGGACCTACTCAGACCTACTAAATCAGAAACTCTCAAAATGAGACATAGAAATCTGTGTTTTAACAAGTCTTCCAGGTAATTCTGATGTACACTAAAGTTTGCAAACACACTGCTCTACTAATACTTTATCTCTAACCTTAACTGCCTATTATCACTAACTGCCAGTCTTGATATTTTTATATTTTTCATATTAACTTCTTCACATAGTCTTCATTTGACTCAGATCTGTGATCTTGCCTAGCTCTCCTCAGTCTCCATCGGTGATCACAGCTCTAACTTTTCATAGATTTGTGCTTGAACTTTCAAACTCCTGCCTTCATATACTCAGACAACTATGTCAATAGTAGTGGAAGAGTGCTCCTCTTCAGTCGAAGGTCAGTCCCTACATCTGTGCTTTAGATTTATTTCCTTTTAGCATCCGGAGCTTTCCTTTCTTGTCACTACTGTCATTCTCCACTCACCCTCATCATGGTTTACACTCACACACTTGGGAATTTTGATTCTACGTGTGATGAAACGCTTTGTAGAATTTTAAGCAAGGGAGAGGAATTATCTGATGTATACTTTAAAAAGATTTTTGCCCCTTTTGTCTTGAGGATTGATTGCAGTGAGTAAAGAATGGAGGCATGATAAGCAGTGTGGAGGCTACTGAATAGTCTGATGAGACAGGATGGTGGCTCAGGCCAAGGTGATCTTAGTGGAAATGCACTTGTTTTGGGGCTGTGATTTGTAGATAGGATTAACGGGGCGGGGGGAGGGGAGAATGGAAAAATAACCAAAGATAAATCTTAGGGCTTTTTTTTTTTTTTTTTTTTTGTGGTAGCAACTGTGATGCTGTTTAGCAGAATGAGGAAGACTAAGGGAGGAATAAGATGTCTGGAAAAAAAATCAAGAATGTTTCTGACCATGTTAAGTTTCAATTGTTTACTAGAAATCTATGTGGAGACAGATACTTGAATACTTGAGTCTTGAGTTCCAGGAAGATGTCAGGAATAAAATATAGATTTAGGAATCTTTGGTCTGTAGATAACATTTAAAGCTATGGTGTTTGATGAAATCACCTGGAGAAAGCGTATAGCTAGAGAAGAGAAGGTGGCTTCTGTAATCCAACGTTGAGAGTGGAAGTATGGGGCAGTGGGGCGAGGGGGAGTGTTTAGCACACGAAACTGAGAAGGAGAAATTAGTGAGGTAGGAGGATTTCTCAGACGGGAGAGGTCCACTATGCTAAGTTCTGCTGAAAAGTCATAAAATAAGAACAAAGAGGTAGCCATAGGAAATAGCAACATGGAGGCCTTTGGAGACCTCAACAAGGGCAGTCATACTGGAGTGGTGAAAACTCAGTCAGGCTAGAATGAGTTGAGGAATGCATGTTGTTGAATTAAAGCCCTGCTTAAGTAGAAACTGGGAAACTCGTTAGTTCTTCATTCTAGTGCCTGCTCAATAGATTCCTGAAATCAATACAATTCTAAAAACAGGTACTTAAGTCCCTCCATTTATGCAGATTTTTGTAGGGATGGGGAGGTGGTGCTAAAGGCTCATGTCTGAAAGGTTTAAATGAAGGTATTACTCAATTTAGATAGAGCTGGAATGTTAAAAGTCAATATGGAATTCCATAAAATTAAGCTTTCTTTGAAACTATTAAGTAAAATAAAAAGCATAACCATCACAACAAAATTAAGTAACAGTAGATATTCTAATATATTTGAACCTGATATACCTGGGGATAAGCCAAATTTAATATAAGTCCATAGATATTTGAGAGTTGGCAACATATTCACACACTTTCCCTTTCACCACTTCCATTCGTCGGCCCATTTAAGATAGTATACTTAATTTCATGGTTGATAAAATATGAGAAACAACCTTCTCAGCAGCATATATTTACCTAATCCCTGGTGTGGTTCTTCAGGAAAAGACATTTGGAATGAGAAATACAATGATCACAATGATGGGAAAATAAAGCATTTAAAGAATCAGATCTCAGCTAAATTTCCAACTCAACTAAACTGAATATCAAATATTACAGGCACTAAAAATGGTGGCCTAGTCACACACTAAAGGGTCCTCTTAGTGAGGCGACTGTAGAAAAGATTGTTGGCTGTACAACTTTCGACACGTATAGCTAATTATCAGTGAGTGAAACTATCAAATAACAGGGAGAATCCATGTAGCTTCTAGTAAATGTTCATTTGTTACCAAGATATTATATACACGTACAGTTTACTTGTAATTGCACAAACACAAGGTTCCTTTCATGATGAAGCATTTGTGAAAGAGAATCTTTCTTTTAGGACTTTAGTGACACCTAATCCCATATGAAATATTTCTACTGTTCTTTTGTTCACTCCCCCATATTTTCATTTAGCGTAAAGGAATTGAGCACTTACTCTGTGCAAGGCACTGTGCTGGTGTTGTCTTAAATATATGTATATGAGAAATGAGCCCCAAATGATTTAATCCTTATTTTAGAATGGATGAGTTGCTGACATGTTAGTGCTGTTACCCAAAGGGTATGGACACCAAATGGTTCATTCCTACCAGCTCATGACCCCCATCTTCATCGAAGTCCTCCTCTATCCCATCAGTCATCTCTTCTCCATCCGCATCTGGTCCTCCTTCAGCAGGCTCCTCTGTAGAGTGATCCGCATTCTCTGACACACATTCGTCTTGGATCAGCTCTATACGCTCTTCCAATTGCTTCTTCTGAGCTTCTGGGGGGAAAAAGCAAATGACTACTACCTTGGGTTGCTCACGAACTACTTGGATAATCTATGGAAAAAAAAACAGTCCATGAAAACGTAAACCCTGTGTACTGTTAAGGGTGTTAAGCAGGAAAGGTAATATTATGTGTTCAGTTTAATTTATTTAATCATGTAAATTATGTACATCTATCTATGTACATTTAAAAGTAAGCACATTCATTTTTAATGGAATTAGCAAAAGTTAGGAAATCCAGATGGAGATATTCTGTAAATAAATCAAAGTTTCATAAAGAGATTGGTCTTTCTGGTCAGTTTATTTCACATACAGTCCTTCATAATAAGGATGTTCTCTCTGAGGGAAAACACAACAAAAACAAAGGGCAAAAAATCAGATACATAACGTAGAAATTGTCACTCAAGGAAGAAGGCTGAAGAAAGCTCATTGACAAGTTCAGCTCTAACTGAAAAAGACAAGGAAAAACTCACAGAGGACAAAAGTAAAAAAGGGATATGCTGTCTTTCAGAAGAAATGTCTATTGGAACAATACTTTGAAAGTTTAAAGGCTGAATTCTTTAGCTGTAGTTAGTGTGATGGTTAAGAGCATAAACTCTGGTGTCAGGCTGGGTTCAAGGCTGAGCTCTGTCACTTTCTAGCCTTGTGACATCGTGCAAAGCTGAAATGCTCACCTCCCTTGTGCCTCAGTTTTCTAGGTTATAGTTAGGCTAATTACTTCCTAACTTTCAGGGTTTTGAGTGGTGAATCAAAATGCTTAGTTAGTATAGTGACTTGCAAAAAATAAGTGCTCGATAAAGGAAGCTACATTCTACATTAATAGACTTCCCTCTAGTGCAAGGATCTGTGCACTCCATTTACAGAAACCTACCCCAACAGCAATTATGTCAATAACATAGTAACAATTTCCGTAGTGGAAATGTCAAGAAGCATTGGCTAATGAATAAATATCATCTTACGTGCATGCTTCTCTCACTTATTCTCATATTGTTAACAGCGATCTCAAAAGCTGAGTAGTTTTTGCTGATTTTGATTATTGTTAATATGTTTTATCAGATACTTATTCCATCATCTGAATTGGTTTTTCAAACGTTACATTTTGAGCTTCTTTCTTTACATTTTGTGGCAGTAAAAGATATTATGCAGACAGTCCCCGGATTATGAACGAATTCTATTCCTAAGCCTGTCTTTAAGTTGAATTTGTATGTAAGTTGGAACAGTTAGGTATGGTTCATATCTAACGTCAGTTAGTCAAATGTCTGTCTTAGTATATAGAATATAGTGTACATTTCTGTGCATGAACAACATTAAAGAAACACTTCCAGATACATTAAAACATCTTGAACATAATAATACACTAGTCATATTAGTAATGCTTTGATGTGCCTTGCAAAGTAGCGCCTATTTGTTATTATGAACCATTGTACATACCTCAAATTTTTAACATAACAGGCTTTACGGGGTTGGTTCATAACTACGAGTTGTACGTAAGTTGGATGTTTGTAACCTGGGGACTGTCTGTATAGAACGAAAAGATTTTGGGAGTATTCATTTCTGTTCTTTTTCAAATGTATGTTAAAAGGAAAATAAGTGTTGACATACACATTTGACTCAGCACAAAACTTCAAAGCTAACTTACCTGTAAATCAGCAAGCTCTGATAAATGGTGCATAAATATGGAGATATACTTACCTATAAATTTTTTAAAATTGTAAGAATAGTGGCATCTCTATATAAATGTATGTCTGTGTGTTTTTGCATTTCAATTCTCCAAATATAAAATTTACATATATTGAAAATAAGACTGGATTATAGTGGTGACCCCTGGTCCTCCCGTCAGAGGACAGGATTCTAGTTCCGGCTCAGTTACTAGAGGAATTACGCACACTGGGCTTGAATCTAAGCTTTGGTCACTTAGTCAGGTCATTTAAACTCATTAAGTCATCCTTTCCTCATATATATATATATAAACAATGATAATAGTACCTACCTCCAGGGTCTGCTGCGAGGATTAACCGAGTTTATATTGGGGAAATGTTTTGCAAACTATAAAGAACTATATAAATATTTTTCTTTTTAATTTTATTGTGCTTTAGATGAAAGTTTACAGTGCAAATTAGTTTCTCATTCAACAATTTATACACAAATTGTATTGTGACATTGGTTGCATTCCCTACAGAGTGTCAGCACTCTCCCCCTTTCCACCTGGGGTTCCCTGTGTCCGTCCATCCAAGTTTCCTGTCCCTTTCTGCCTTCGTCTTTGCTTTTGGGCAGGTGTTGCCCATTTGGTCTCGTATACTTGACTGAACTAAGATGCACATTCCTCCCATGTGTTATTGTTTGTTTTATAGGCCTATCTAATCTTTGGCTGAAAGAAGGACTTCGGGAGTGGCTTCGGTTCTGAGTTAGCAGGGTGTCCAGGGGCCATAGTTTCGGAGGTTTACATAAATGTGTTTTATTGCGTACAAAAGACGACAGTATGCTCCTCGTTGTCCATATGTCAAAACAACAACAATAATAATGATTTGGAAATAGTAATTAAATAACATAGTTCTCTGTACTTGCCAGGTTCTTTACACTCCATTTACAGAAACTGCCAGGATGGGAATTATGCCAAGAGCCTTACTGGGCAGTGTTGCTACTTAGAGGCCAGTGAGGAAGTGGGCACTGAGCAAGAAGCCTGGTGAATTTGGGGTACAGCAGTGAAGAAACTTGTGGGGCTGAGGGTTTGTTTCACAGGAGGAAAAGAGTTGGTAGAGCCAACCAAGGCTAAAAAAATTACCACTGGCCTCTTAAAATGACCAAAACCTAAACTGTTTTTTTCTACATTTATTTCACATATATAGACACAGCCTATATAGTCCTTGATTTTTTCTATCAATTTATTAACTTCAAGTTTCTCCATATAACATTATAACTAATGTATATACGAGGGCACTGACGGAAGCAAACATTTTTCTTTTTTCTCTGATGTCTACATAACTATTAACATAAAAAATCTTATGAAGACTATACCATGGTACTGTAAAATTTAACCAAGTTTTTTTTCTCTCTAAATCCAGATAATTATTATTCAAATTAAGTCAGGAAATAACAAGTTAAAGAAGAAAAATGATTTAATCTGGAGAAGATGTCCCAGGTACGTAGATTAAAAGGAAGACAAAGTAAGCGAGATGTAGACCCAGAACACCCTCAGTTGAATTGTTACTGAAGATTGCTAAATTTTACTCATCTTCTTTCTACGTATCATTGCCCTCTACAACTCCAGACCTTTGTCTTAGGCTGACCCAGCCACATACCTATGATCAGCACCCACTGAGCTGTGATGAGCAGTACAGTTGGAGAACTGAAAACTTTGGAATCCTCTGAAGTTAATTCCTCCTCACACTCTGCCCTCTACTACTGCTGATCCTTTGGATCTCACAATGGATTTGGCTTCTCTGGTTTTGACCCTTCAGTCTTCCTACTAAGAGTGGTTTTATATTTATCACCCGGCCCCCTAACTTCTAGCTACTCCAGGTCACCATGCTGTTTGTTCAAAATGTCCTGGCTCCTACTAGAGGGACCCTGGGAGACATGGCCCCTGGACTCTCTGTTAGCCCAAAACTAAAACCATTCCCAAGGCCAACTCTTCAGACAAAGATTAGACTGGACTATGGGACATAAAATGATACTCGTGAAGAATGTGCTTCTTAGCTCAAGTAGATACATGAGACTGAATGGGCAACTCCTGCCCAGAGGCAAGATGAGAAGGCAGAGGGTCAGGAGCTGGTTGAATGGACACGGGAAATCAGGGGTGGAAAGGAGGAGTGTCCTGTCACAGTACAGTGAGAGCAACTAGGGTCACATAACAATGTCTGTATAAATTTTTGTTTGACAGACTAACTTGAATTGTAAACTTCCACTTAAAGCACAATAAAAACAAAACAAACAAACAACAACAACAAAAAAAAACCCACAAAATGTCCTGGCTCTTAATACCTGATTTTGGTATCTCACATAAAAGGGGGAATGGAGGTTTGGAACTGAACAAATATTATTCTACGTAACGAAAAAATGTCCCAGATCTTATAACTTTTCCTAAATCCAAAACTTTCTCAAGTTTAGGTCATTGTGTTTACCTTTTTGTTATAACAAATGAACTTTTGCTTAAGATTGATGTTACTGTGGGAATTCTTTCATTTTGTCTGGTATATCCATTTCTTCTGTAATGATTTCAGAAATATTTGCTCTCTAAGGACTTACACTTTTTGTTGTTGAAGGTATTATGATATTCTTTTTTTTTTTTTTTCCTCTAGAAAATCTCTGGTCAAAGAAGCTTAGTGGATTTTCAAGGACCTGGTGCAGGACCAGACTTTAAAGATGTGCAGTACCACTCTCATCTGGCTCTGTGTATCCATTTGCTTCAATTATCTTTGGAATCCGAGCTGACTTTCCTGGTCCTCCCAGCTGAATGTGATCCCTCTCTCCTTTGACCATCCAATGACCTGATCAAATGCTGTCTTATAGTGAGTTATACTGTTGTCTTATCCTTTTCTCATTAGTCTTTACATTTCCTGGAAACTGGAGCCATTCCCTCACAAGGTCATTGTCACACTCAAAAGGGATAATATAGCTGGCAATCTTTTGTGAACTGGAAAGCACAATTCAAGTCAAACAGTTCTCAAGAAATATTTTGACGTATTCTGTATCCCTCACTTTATGCATTACATATAGAAGAGATAACATAAGTTATTGGAAAGGTTATAGGATTTAGGATTCATGCGTCTGCTAATTACTAGTCACATTAACTGTCGTTTTCTTCTCTAAAATATGGGCATAAAATAACACCTCCTTCTGAGAATTGCTGTATTCTCAAATGAGGAAAAAGAGGTGAAGATGTTTTTAAACTGTAAAGACCATAGAAACGTTATCATAAAAGGCTCAAAATATTTCTTGAACTGAATCTATATTGATTACCTGATTGCTACAGTCAAGCTGCCCATTTCAAAGTCATTCGTCACTATTGGTGATTAAGAACCACACACTGCCAAGATAATTTTGGCTTTGTCGTGGCCTCTGCACGTCTGTGTCCAGGCAGACATAAGGGTTTAACTTACCCTGGTTGTTTTGTGTTAACATACAAAACACTTCTGACTCCTCTGCTGGCCTATCCCAAAGGCAGTGGTATATTCCTACCGTACTAAGAAAAAACCCTGTAACTTATTTTCATTCGTTCAATCATTAACTTGAAAGGTAAGTGCTTGGAAGACATTATCTGGGCTGAGAAAAAAGCTTTAATTGAAACGGCAATCAGCTCGTAGGAATTTAATGGGAATACAATCACTCTGTGCTTTAGTAATATGTAGTCATCACAGATTTTTATCATCACCTCAATGGGAAATGTTATAATCGCTAAGCAACGACAGAGTCCATTACTAAAAGCACACGTGAAAGCACATCGTGTTTATTAAGCTGTTGGTTCACAATTTAACAAGCAGTTTTGATTCAGTAATTATTTCGTTGAAATAGAAAGGAACAAAGCAACTCCTTCTATTTTTTTGAATAATTATCCAATTTTACAATTTTACTTCTACTAGAAATGAGTAATATTTTTAGTTTATTCTTTACTTCATAATGTCATCTTTACCTGCACAATTCTTATTCTACTTATTACTTTTACTTTTTATTGTGAGTGTGTAAACGCGTGTGCGTGTGTGTGTGTGTGTGTGTGTGCATCTATGTCTCTACCACTAAATGTCCTTTGGGGCCAAAACATTCATCTTTGTATCTGTGGCAGCTAACTCAGAGTCTTACAGACAAATTAAATCTTTGCTGAATATATTCACGAACTGTTGTGGAATCAGAGAATGAAAAGAAATGTCTAGTTGTCAAATCCTTTTCATAGAGTCAAAGTGATAGTTACATTTGGCATCGTGGTGCCAAAATTATGAATCCAAAAAGAAGTTGAGAGAAACCTCCTTGGCATATTCTACATGACAGCTCCTCACCACAATGTCAAAGGACAATGTGGGGTCTGGGATTTTCTTAGAAGAAAATTGCTCATGTTTACAGTGACAGGTTTCCAAGAGAAAAATAAATGGTGAAAGTCTTCAAGTGCTTACAGGGAGGAGCGCTGCCTTTGGACATTGGTGTTGTGTGGAGTCTCTGTTGACTTCTTTAAGGCAGAGCAATGGATGGCCATAGCATTTCTTTTGTGTGTGGAGAAGTGAGTTAGTATGAGATTTTTTTTGTTGTTGTTTTTTAAAGAGTAGATTAGGAACTAAAAAATCCACAGCTTATGCTTGAAAGCTATGTCTAAAATCACCTAAATTATGGTTTATAATGGATGCAAGTTAGTGAGTGCTTACTAAATATCGACCATGAAATGTTCATTGATTTTAGTTCTGGAAAAATCCTGCAGAGCAGGTCTATTTATTCATTTTACAGGAGGGGAAACTGAGGCATAAATAAGTTCAGCAAGGTGCCCACATTCACCTATTTAACAGGTGAGAGAGTTGGAATTCCAACTTAGGGATGTCTAACTCCATAGTCTGTGCTGTTTGGTAATATAGCACTAGAAAAAAGGCCTAATTTATTACCAGGACAGGGCTTTGAATATCTTGAGTGACCACAAAACAATTTTAAATTCAAAAATGAAGAAACCCATTTAGTCAGGGGCACATGTTTTGGCTGAACAATGGCTATCAAAGGAAAAGAAGTGACAAGCAAACAGTGATAGGTAAATATTTCTGTGTAAGGAAAAATGCCTCAGGCTTTAAAAAGCCATGATAGGAAAGAATTCGATATTAAATTTAGTCCTCATATTCAAGTTTTTTTTTTTTTTTTTTCCTGTACAGCTTGCTTCTACTTCAAAAGGTATATCTGATTCAGAAAACAAGTTAGAATTGTTGGGATTTATGTTCAAAGCATTTTTATTAAATTAAGTTTGCTGCATGGCTATTATCATTAATATAACTCCGAAAATTGGTTGAGTTGGCAATTAAGTGTTCTGACACGCTGGCTTAATTGCTAGCTAATTGCTAGCTGAATTGTATTTAGCAGATGGTTGGAAACAATGTTGATACAAAAAACAGTCACAGTATTCATTAGAGCCAAGCTAGTGTCCTAGATTCATTGTTTTTGCATACCAATATAAACTGCATTTTCTAAAAAAATCTACACTATAACACCTGTATACATGTGAAATCTAACTTAATCATTTCAACCAATGCCATTAAAAGGATGTAACTTATTATGTATGGTATTACTAACCACCACGTAAATGGACATCAGCAAAGTTGCAAAGGAGGAACGCTTTCAGATTAAAATATCAGTTACGTAAGTATATTCTTAGAGAAGTAAACCTCACTTGTTTACATGAAGTACCCGGATTATTGAGCTGACCACAAATTCAATATAAACCAATTAAAAAATTACCAAGATGTTGTGTTTCTTTAACTCTCATAATAATTTTAAGGGACAGATAATATTTTCCCCATTTTATAAATTTTGTAAGTACTTTCCCAAAGTTCATACAGTTAGTAAGTTTTTTTGTTTCTTTTTACGGTTAGTAAGTTTCTGAACTAAGTTTCTAGTGGGATGTAAACCTAGTTCTGTCTGATTTCTAAGTCTCGAGTCTTAGACGTTTTAGTAATGTAAATTTGTCATAAGGAAGATGAAGTGGAGAGTCCAGCTAAAAGGTGAATCCAACTTTGAGGGGGAGGAGTAATGAAAATGTCCTAAACCTGATTTATGGTGATGGTTGTACCACTAAGTAAAGTTACTAAGAAATCACTGGATTTTACTCTTGAGATGGTTCCATTTTATAATATGTAAAATATACCTCAATAAGGTTGTTTTTTAAAAAAAACGGTGAGTGCAACAGTGCAAGTGAGAGATGATGAGGGCTTGTGGTATTGATAGTAGCACTGGGGGAAAGTAGAGAGAAGGTGCATTAGAAAGAGATTTCAGTTTCCAAAGGCAAGATTTGGCAGCACTGGATGTGGAAGGAATAGAAGATGATGTTGAGGTTTGCAATTTGGCCACAGGATTTACCTAATAGTGATGTGACTGAGATAGGACACAGAGAGAGAAGCATATTTGGATGGAAAAGTGGGTAGAAAGATAATAAGTTCAATTTGAAAAGCTTGCGATTAACTTATCTTAGGGATAGCCACAGGAAGCTCTCCAGTAATTTGGAAAATTTTTGATCTAGCTGCTAAAAAAACCAACTCCACCTCACCCTCTCCCTTAAATTTAGTTTTTAAAGAGCCAAATATTTCCACAAGCTTGTTACGAAAAACAGCAGTGTTCTGTCTCTACCTCTTCACTGTTTCTAGCTCTCCACAAGGCTTTCCACTCGTTTAGATGATTCTTTCAAATATTTCTCCTCATCTCTCTAAATAACATGTCTATATTGCTACTTCTTGATCAGTGTTATTCACTTTGTTGACATCATCCTTAGAAGGCTGAGGATTCAGTTGTCTTCCACAGTCCCCACTCACTCACTTCCCATCTCCGTGGAGACTTACACTGTAAATTGGGTTAAATCAGTAGTCAGTGTTTATATAACTATGCAAATACTTTGCACAGCTAAGCTGTTAGTGTACAATGATTACTTTTTGTTTTCTGCACAATATCTTATTTTCTTTAAAATTAACAATAGCCTTAAATTGTTGTTGTTTTAATTTAGATCTTTAGTATCTCCGTAGCACAAATGGTTAAGCACTTTACCGTTAGACAAAAGGTTAGCAGTTCAAACCCACCTTCTTCAAAAACTCTCTCCCAGAACTTTTGACCCATTCTGATGTGGATTTATTTCTCCTAAGGTGTCCTGCACATCTCCTATCCTGGGATCTTCTTTACCACCATCACAGGGAGTCATTTTTCTTTCTCCTTTGGACTCCCTGTTTTATGAAAGCTATGCTTTCCCTTTTGTTGGTTTACTTCCTTGTTGCGGTGCAATAGATCCTCCAGCAGTTTTCAAAGAAAGGGTAAACCCCTCCCCCCAAAAACCAAACCCATTGCCATCAAGTCAATTCTGATTCATAGTTACCCTTTAGGACAGAATAGAACTGCCCTGTAGGTTTTCCAAGGAGCAGCCGACAGATTTGAACTGCTGACCTTTTGGTTAGCAGCCAAACACTTAACCAGCGCGCCAAGACAAATTGGGATAATTTTTTGATACCTTGTCTAAAAATGTCTTTAATCTGCCATCACATTTGATAGTTTTAAGGTGGAAATAATTATCCTTCAGAATATTTAGGGTACTTTTTATTGCCTTCTAGCTTCCAGTGCGGCTTTTGAGAAGCTTTATGCCATTCTGACTCATGTTCCTTTACATGGAAAATGTTCTCTTACTTTCTTCCTCTCTGTCTCTCTTTCTCTGGAAACTTGTAGGATCTTTTTTTCCCCCCATGTTCCGAAATATCACAATGATATGCTTTGATGTGCACCTATTTTCATGCTTTGTTCCAGGTATTTGATGGATTTTTTTTTTTTTTTTTTTAAATCTAGTTAACTATGTCCTTTATTCTGGGATTTTTTTCTTGAATTATTATTTTTTCGATGATGGCTCTCTTTTTTCTTTCTGAAATCTTGTTATTCAGATATTCATCCCATAATATTCTTATCCTTCCCTTACTATTTTTCATCTCTATTTTCTGGGAGAGTTTCTTTTTGTCTTCCAACTCTTATATATATGCTATCATATATAAACTTCTATGAATTCTTTTATCTGTTCTTTAAATACTCATTTTTATAATTTCATGTTCTCATTTCATGAATGTAACGTCTCCTCTTACCTCTCTAAGGGTATTAATGAGTAGATTTTTCTTTTCTTTTTTTTGAAATTTTATTCTTCCTGTGTAACCCTGTTTCCTCCATTTTGGGGGCTTGAAAGTCTTTGTTTTTCATATTAAGTGCTTTCTTCTGTCTGTTGATCCTTGTTTGTTTTTTCATATTTTAACCATAGCTACTAAAATGTTCTTTGGAAGTTTTTTAAGCATAGGTGGGGATTGCTTCTATAGGGTGATCTGGTTGACTGGGTCCTGATGGCTTTCCTTTTGAGCTGGTAATGTTCCCAGTTGAGGACTTTTCCAGTGCCCTTCCAGTGGTCTGGAAGCTGAAGTAGAGGAGAAGGCTTGTCATGTCTACAGTCAGTGTGTCAACTTGCACTTCTCTCCCTGTTTTCAACCGCTCTCAACACTGCCTGTTGTCTCCCAGTCCTGAGTCACCCTCTGTTTTAGCTTTTCTAGAGGAAACATCTTCAGTCTTCTGCCAAGAGGGACAGGGATGGTTCCTTGGCTACACATTGGAGAATGCAGATGTAGAAATCTAATAATTTCTTAAGCAGACTTTCAGCCCATTTATGCCCCTTCTCCCAGAGGAATCTGATACATTCAATTCCTGAGCCTTTCAGTTCTGTGGTTAAAATTGAATTCAGATTTCTTGAATGTGTTGTCAGGTACACTTTTGCATCTTTGTCCAGCTTTTATAATTTTTCCCCATTCTCTTTATCCCTGGGGGTTTATTTATTTATTTGTAACTCCACCATTATTTTAATGCAGTTTCAGGAAACAGCAGACCTTAATTCATGTGTTTCATTCATCATCTTTAACTGGAATCATCACCAACTCAGTCTTAACCATCAATGATAGTAGTAAGTTTTCAGAACAGAAATAGCGGTCAAGTCGTAGGCCGCAGCAGTCAGGTTATATCTGGAGCTATCTTTTGCATTCCGAGTATGACAATTGGCAGTTGACAAACAATAGAATGCCCAGAGAAGAGATATGACAATGGTTCAAAATATAAAACTAAGTTACACGAGAAGCAGCTGAAGGAATTTTTGGTATTTATCTAAAGAAAAGAAGGCTTCAAAAATGCTATGATCAAAGTTTAAATACAGCTAAATCGATTATGCATGGGCTGATTATATGACTGTTCAAGGGGTTTGGAGGGGTGAGAATATTATAAGTATCTTTAAATATTTAATTGACCATTTGATTCACAAGGGATTAGACATAAGCTTCGTTTCAGAAGACATAAAAAGGATAAAGGAACTAAAGTGAAAGTAAGGTAAATTCTGGCTTAGTGTAAGGAAGAACCTACAATAGTTGTCTCAAGTACAAATGTGAACAGGAACCAAGTAAATAACATAAACGTCTCATGTGGGTGGATGAAGATATTAGCAAATAGAAAAGTGCATGCCATGTGTAAAGTGGGCAGTAATATTGACAAATTTCAATTTTTCAAGAGAAGTCATGTATTTTGATTTTTAATATTCCATTCTTTAACAGATAATTTAATTAAAAAATTCTGTCTTATATCAAATATTTTTAGAGGCTGAATATATCCTATGGCACTCCAGTTCATGACCTCTCTATTGCTTAGGTCTAATATTGGATATTATCATTGGAATTGTCCAAGGAAGCACTGGCTGGTCATATATCAGGCATGCCACTGAGAATAAAGTTGAGCTTAATAATGTCTGTTGTGGATTGAATAGTGTCCCTCAAGACGTGTGTCAACTTGGCTAGGACATGATTGCCGCCTTGTGTGATAGTCCACCATTTTGTAATCTGATGTGATTTTCCTATATGTTGTAAATCCTACCTCTATAATTTTAAGACACAGAATTAGAGGCAGTTATGTTAATGAGGCAGGACTCAATCTACAAGATTTGGTTGTGTCTTAAATCAATCTCTTTTTAGAGAGACAGGGGAACCTCATACCACCAAGAAACAAGAGACAGGAGAATAGTGTGTCCTATGGACCCGGGGTCCCTGTGCTGAGAAGCTCTTCAACCAGGGAAGATTGATGACAAGGACTTTCCCTCAGAGCCGACAGAGTGAGGAAGACTTCCCCTGGAGCTGGCACCCTGAATTCGGACTTCTAGCCTCCTAAACTGTGAGAGGATAAATCTCTTTGTTAAAGCCATCCACTTGTGGTATTTCTGTTATAGCAGTGCTAGATAACTAACACAATGTTTAACTGCCTTTTTCACTTCAGAGTCTACACTTTAAATTTGAATTATTTTAAAAATATAGTTACTCATGGAGTAATTGTGCCCATTGTATGATATTCAGTCTTTACTTTTCTTTCTTGCCCCTTTCACCTTTTTTGGTCATTTAACATCATTGTGAAAACCACGTACAACTTGTGCTATTTACATGTGGCAATTTATATGGGACTAACTTAAAAGAATCAAATTCAAATGAGAAACAACTGTACGCTAAACTGATGTTAAGTGTATTTGTTATTTTCGATAACCTGTGTAATCTCTATATCCTCCCAAAATGTTGTATTATTTGAGTTATTCAAAGGAAAAAAATTCACACAAATCATAATTTTAAAAGCTGTAACATACATTTGAGGCCATAATTCATTCCTTTCGTTTACATTTGAGGGGCTTGAGACCCAGAGAAGCTGAATGACTTGCTAAATCGTGCCCTGACTGTAGTACATGATGCTGAGGAGAGTTAAAAACGGAAGAGAAGGTACAATCTAGTTCTTAGGAAGTTTACAGTCTCAATGGAAGAGACAAGATACCATACAAACATCTATTAAAAGTAGTTTAAAGTTTAGAGACTATTTTACTGTGATTATTCTTGATAGCTTGGGAACTCACTTCAAAAAAAAAAAGAAAAAAAATTATATGAAACTTGAACTCAGAACAATCTCCATGTTATGTGGCTTCTCCCACTTTTTGTTCGAGATCCTGCCTCTCCTTCCTGCCACTCCCACTGTACCCGGAAACTTTTATTATCAAAAGACTAATAAAACATTGGGAAAGAAAGAATAATGAAGAGTAAATGCTAGCTAGCCAATAAACAGCTTGCAACCAATTAAGCATTAAAAGGGGTGTCCTTTAAATTTCATAAGGAGGCAATAAATATTTCAAAATGAATTTTAATAAAATTTCTCCACTTCCCATAATGTAGTGTTGACTCTTCTCATACGATCCTGAATTCCTTTCATAAATAAAATATAGAAAAGTGTAAGAAAAGATCATCTTATCTCTATAAATATGAATACTATTCAGGAGACAATTACTAAGAGACTGAAGTTGCAAATTAAATAATTCCATTTTCTTCCTAACATGTTAAAGCAAGAATGGCATAAATATCAAGGAAATAAGTCTATGATTTAAAAAGTAACTGTCTTGTGACTGGGAAAGTTTAAACATGCAAAAAATAAGGTGACAGCCTTTCATGAGAAGAAAATAAAAGCTTTGAATTTTAGTATTATGTTTATAGATGATCTTCCAAGAAGATATGTGGAAGGCATTATTCATTGCAGCAAACTGAAAGGTATGATATGATGGAATAAGGATCACATTTTTCTCTTTGAGGTGATTTATATTTAAATGAGTTCTCCATAATCCTTTAAACTGAAGTGCAAATTGGTTATCAAAGTCCTTTGCTATAAGGGTTGTTTTACATAATAATGAATTTCACAGAAGTTCCTCAAAGGAAAATATTGATTTAAACAACATCACAGAATATTTCAGTTACAGCAACATTTTAGATTAGTGCCATAAGACAGCACATAATAACCTTTCTAAAATCTAAATTTCTCCATTAAGAGGTATAGGCAGCATATCTTTTCTTGGTAGAAAATGTATTTGTAATAGAAATTTTTTATAGAGATAATTCCATTTGATCTATCATTTCTCATCCACATCAATTTAACAAATTTTAATCAGAACTTACCATGTGCTGGGAACATGCCTTGTGTTTTTTAAAAATCGGCTCTATGAAAGTAGAAGGGAAATGGGAAACGTTCATTTGCCTATATAGGTTTGTGTTGCTACCAACCCCAGACAGCTACCATTTTGAACCATTACTCAGTGCTATTTACTGTGCTATATAATTACATATGCTACTTTAATCATTTTTTGGAAGAATCTTCTGAGGTAGCCATTACTAACATCATTTATAAGAGAGAAAACTGAGGCTAAGTAAGTGGGGTGTGAAGACTTGTACTTAAGCTTGGTATCTCTCCTACCCAGTATACTATACCACCACCTCACATCTGGCTTCTTTCATTCTTGAGCTCTACATGGTTCTCTACCAGAAGACAAATCTAGTCCTCACCACAGTGATGCAGTCAACAAACAGGTTGACTCAGGTTATCACTCAGAGGCCCCAGAATTCAGCTGGTTCTCATAGTTAGAAGTTACCCAGGTTGCCTCCCTTTAGTAAAATCCTGTGACCTGGTCCTGACTGGAATCTTGAGATTAAAGCTATACACTGGAAAAGGCATTGGATTCAATCACAGGAACTGGGTTTGAGCCCAAGATTTATCACAAGTTATACGGCTATAGAAAAATCAGTTCACCTCCTTGACCTTTTGTTTTTTCATCTGTGAAATGAGGAGTTTGGATTTGTTCGATAGCTTTCAAAATTGTATTTCTAAATTTTTTTAAGAATTTAAACTCAGCAGATTAAGTCTTATGTTGAACTGCAATACATAAAACAGATATAGATCTACACTGGTCAGAGCAAGGGTGAGGTTTGGAGAAGGCAGGTGTTGACCTACCTACTGGATCTTCTACAGTCTCCATCCTCATATTCTCCAAGGAGGCCCCTGAGGTACCTAAGGCCTTGTAGAACACAGTTTTCAACCTGTGGACTAACTCATCTCTAAGCTTCTCCCAGTTCTCATATTCTAGGATTTTAAAAATATCTGTAACCACTTGAAGAGGTCATAATTGCAATATAATGGAACTCGGGTCAAGGCTGATAATTGAAAGGAGAGAGGCCATTAAGCTGTAAAAGGATATAATCAAATAACTTGGCCAGTGGATGGCCAGAAGCATGCTGTTGGTGTGAGGTTCCTGAAACTGGGTTCTGAAGTTTTGCAGGGTGACAGCAAGGACAGGAGTTGGGCTTTGTAATAACGGTTTGTGATCCATTAAATTTTGCCGTAGTTAATGAAACATGAATATTATTTTAACCTGATACCATTATTCCATTAATTGTTTTATTTTCTTAAAGGTTGCTTGATATTGATCTGTAAACTTTCAATTGTGATTCAATAATTACTTATTATTTTCATCAAAATACTTTTTTTTAGTCTGAATCTTAGAAAAATCGGTTCATGTCCTCTGAAAGGAAAGAAATCATATCCCATCATTGCAACTCTGGGCTTAAAGCCTTGTTCCACATATCTGTATTAAACTCTGTTAAACTCATTCAGTATCCCCCTTGCCCTGCGCTGTCTCTGTGATTGAGGGTGCTTCTCTGGTTTAATTCCAACATGTCTGTGGCCACAGATGCTTTTCGCTTACCTGCCTCTGCCTTCTGCTGCTTCTCAATCTTCTCCAGGCGCCCTAGCAAGGAGTCAATTTTAGTTTTGATCTGGGTTAATTCTTTCTTGATTGTCTGTAACTCATCTGATTTCACTGGAAGGGGAAAAGGAGGGAAAAAAAGCAAAAGAACATCAAATCCACCACGGTTTACTTAGGGTGCAACTCACAGACACCCCATGTTCTCCCAAGGCCACGTCAAGTCTCACAGGATACTTTTAGTTTTCCTGTTCTCATTTTTTCCGGTGCTCCTTGGATTATAGATGATTTTGTCAAGCACACGCAGTAGTATCAGTGATGTGAGTGTCTGATACTAAATCATTTAGATTGAATGTTATGCAAAGGGACAGAGGAAATTAGAGATATTTTATCAAATGACTAAAATGATACTAAATTCAGTTTTGGCAAATATAGAGTAAATCTGCAATGTAAAATGGATTCAGATTAAGCAATGATTAAATCATGACGGGTATGGTAATACTACTTTGAGGCACTATGTTGTAATATATATTTCAGCAGTCAGTGGTATTTTCAATCCAGCTTCTTGGTAATGATTGATTGAAACCGCTGTGACATTTATCCTCTAACGAAATGTCTTAGATGCCAGAGAACTCTCTCCCATTTACTGAACACTTGTCACTTAACCTACTGTTTTTTAAAAAATGAGGCATTAGGTTGCCTTGCCTCTTTTTAAGCACTGGGGCTTGTGGGAAAGAAAATTCACTGAAGTTCATATTGATATTTTCTAGAGTAGTGGTTCCCATCCCAGATTTTTGGTATTTAATATAATTTCCAAGAAAGAAAAAAACAGGACTAACATCGATCAAATGTACATAGATCTCAGCTTGGATATCCCCTGGAAATTTCTGAAGAAATCAGAATGTTTAACTTGATTTTTTAAAATATTGTCTTGTGTTTTACATGACAGTTTACACAGCAAATTAGATTCCCATTCAACAATTGATGCACAAATTGTTCTGTGACATTGGTTACATTCCCCGTAATATGTCAGCAGTTTCATGATTTCCGCCCTGCCTCCCCCTTCCCATCCCTTCAGTTTCTCTGCCCCTCCTTGCCTTATCATCCTTGCTTTTGGGTAAATGTTGACTGTTTGGTCTCATATAGTTTATTGTCTAAAGGAGCACATTCCTCACGGGTGTTCTTGTTTATTTAATAGGTCAATCTATTTTTTGGTTGAAAGGTGACCTCTGGGACTAGCTTCAGTTCTAGGTTAAAAGGATATTTTAGGGCGATAGTCTCGGGGGTTCCTCTAGTCTCTATCAGCCCAGTAAAAAAACCCAAAAAAACCAAACCTGTTGCCGTCGAGTGGATTCTGACTCACAGCAGCCCTATAGGACACAGTAGAACTGCCCCATAGGATTTCCAAGGAGTGGCTGGTGGATTTGAACTGCCGACCTTTCGGTTAGCAGCTGAGCTCTTAACCACTGCACCACCAGGGCTCCATCAGTCCAGCAAGTCTGGTCTTTTCTTATGAATTTTTGTACTGCATTTTTCTCCCATTCTAACGGGACCTTCTATGGTGTGCCGGGTCAGAAAAGTCGGAGGTGGCACCATCCAGTTCTTCTGGTCTCAGGCTAGAAGAGGCTGTGGTTCATGAGGGCCATTAGTCCTGTGGACTAATTTCTTCATTGAGTCTTCAGTTTCCTCCACTGTCTGCTATGGATTGAATCGTGTCCCCCAAAAAATGTGTGTCAACTTGGCTTGGCCATGATTTCCAGCACTGTGTGATTGTTCACCATTTTGTCATCTGATGTGATTTTCCTATGTGTTGTAAATCCTATCTCTATGATGTTAGTGAGGTGGGATTACAGGCAGTTATGTTAATGATGCAGGACTCAAACTACAAGATTAGGTTGTGTCTTAAATCAATCTCTTTTGAGATATAAAAGAGAGAAGTGAGCAGAGAGACAAGGGGACTTCAGACCGCCAAGAAACAAGCACTAGGAGAATACTGCGCCCTTTGGACCGGGGGTCCCTGTGCTGAGAAGCTCCTTGACCAGGGAAGATTGATGACAAAGACCTTCACCCAGAACTGACGGAGAGAGAAAGCTTTCCCCTGGAGCTGGCACCCTGAATTGGGACTTCTAGCCTCCTAGACTGTGATAGAATAAATTTCTCTTTGTTAAAGCCATCCACTTGTAGTAGTTCTGTTACAGCAGCACAAGATAATTAAGACACTCTCTTTGCTCCAGATGGGAAGACACCAATAGTTGTATCTTAAATGACCACTCACAAGATTTTTAAGACCCCAGACACTACTCATCAAACTAGGATGGAGAATGTTTCCTTTAGGAATTAAGTTATGCCAATTGGCCTAGTTTTCCCACAAGATTATGGTCCTGAGCCTTCAAACCCAGTAAATCAATCCCATGAGGTGTTTAGGTATGTCTAGGAAGTTTCCATAACTGTGCCCCCACCATGTGCTTTATTGTATGTATGAATATATATGCAGCACATACAAACAAGTATATATATGCCCGCAAATATACCTATATATGAACACGTATGTACTCCCATATGCCTTCCGACCCCCATATAGCATATATATCTACCTATGTAACCACTTACATATTTTTTGCTTATTACTTTTGTTGCAAAATTGTATATGTTATAGCATTTACTGTAGTCGTCCTTTATTCTTTCATACCTCTCAGTGTCTTCATTTACCTTGGTCACATTGTACTGACTTCCCCCACATTGTGTACTGCCTTTCCCATCACCAGAATTAAAATGTGTCTACTATCTAGTAAACCTGTTGCTGTTGAGTTGATTCTGACTCATAGCATCCCTACAGGACAGAGTAGAACTGCCCCAGAGAGTTTCCAAGGAGCAGGTGGTGGATTCAAACTACCAACCTTTTGGTTAGCAGCTGTAGCTCTTAACCCTGGTGGCGTAGTCGTATATATATATATATATATATATAATATATATATATAGACATATATATAGACATTTCACTGCTTTTGCTTCTCCAGAGAATACAGCCTAAGACATTTGGTACCAGGAATGGTTCTAGAGAAACAAAATCGTTCTAACTGGAATTGACACTTGTTCAGGATATGAATGTGCCTTCCCTGCATGCAATGCTTCTGCCAAAACTATCATCCATGAATTTACAGAATGCCTTATCCACCATTGTGGTACCCCACACAGCATCACTTCGGTTCAAGGGACTTGCTTCACAGAAAATGAAGTGCAGCAATGGGCCCATGCTCATGGAATTCACTGGTCTTACCATGTTACCCATCATCCTGAAGCAGCTGGATTGATAGAACAATGGAATGGCCTTCTAAAGACACAATTACAGTGCCAGATAGGTAGCAATACCTTGCAGAGTTGGGGCAATGTTTTCCTGTATATGCTCTAAACCAGCATCCAATATACGATGCTGTTTCTCCCATAGGTAGGATTCATGAATCCAGGAATCAAGGGGTGTAAATAGGAGTGGCACCGCTCACTATTAATTACCCTTAGTGACCCAAATGCAAGAAATTTTTCCTTCCTGTCCATGCGACCCTAGGCTCTGTGGATCTAGAGGTCTTAGTTCCAAACGGAGGAATGCTTCCACCTGGAGACACATCACTGATTCCATTGAACTGGAAATTAAGAATGCCACCTGGCCACTTTGGACTCCTTATGCCTCTGGATCAATAGACAAAGAAGGGAGTTACCATATTGGCTAATGTGATTGATTCTGATTACCAAGAGGAAATCAGGTTGGTATTACACAACGGAGGTATCTGGGATGCAGGAGATCCCTTAGGGTGTCTCTTAGTACTACCATGCCCTGTGATTACAGTCAATGGAAAAATACAGCAACCTAATTTCAACATGATTACTAATGGCCCAGGCCCTTCAGGAATGAAGGTTTGGGCCACCCCACCAGGCAAAGAACCATGACCAGGTGAGGTGCTTGCTGAGGGCAAAGGGAATACAGAATGGGTGGTGGAAGAAGGTAGTTCTAGATACCAGTTACGATCGCGTGACCAGTTGTAGAAACGAGGACTCTAATTGTTATGAGTATTTCTTCCTTGTATGTGTGTGTCAAATACGTTTGTTTTCATCACTTATAAAATGTAAACAGGTCTAGTGCATTTTCAGTTGTACGCATGTTAGTTGTATCATGTTAGGCGTAAGTATGACTTTGTAATTGTCTTTATTCATAGATTATGTATGGTTTAAGGAGATGTGTACAGGTGCCAAGTTGACAAGGGGTGGACTGTGATCATCAACATGTGTGTCAACTTGGCTGGGCCATGATTCTCAGTGGTTTGGCAATTATGATACAGTCTGGCAGTTGTATAATGATGTAATCACCTCCATGATGAGATCTGATATGATGTGTCACTTCCATGATGGGATCTGTTGTGAGTAGCTAATCAGTTGAAAGGGAGTTTCCTGGAGGTGTGGCCTGCATCCAATGTATTTGGACTTTCTAGCGAAACTCACTGGCTTTTGCTCTGCCCTGGATTCCTGCATTCAGCTTGTCAGCATCTGACCTCCATTTCTCAGGACTTGGACTAGCAGCTTGCCATCTTACCTGCCAATTTTAGATTCATCAGCCTTCTCAGCCATGAGCCAGCAGCTACCATCTGACCTGCTGATTTGGGTTCGCTATCCCCTGCAGCTACATGAGTCAGGAGAAACCCTCAGCCTGACCCACGGACTTGGAACTTTCCAGCCTCTACAACAGCTTCAGCCATTTCCTTGATATAAATCTCTGTGTATGTGTGTACGTTTCACTGGTTTTGCTTCTCTAGAGAACCCAGCCTAAGACAGGTATCATGCAATGTTTGTCCTTTTGTATTTGACTTATTTCACTCAGCATAATGTACTCCAGTTTCTTCCATGTTAGAAGATGTTTCATGGACTCATTATTATTCTTTATCATGACATAGTGTTCCATTGTATCTATGTACTACAATTTGTTTATCCATTCGTCCACTGATGGGCACTCTGGTTGTTACCATCTTTTTGCTATTGTGAATAATGCTGCAATGAACATGGGTGTGCATATGCTATTCACGTCACTGCTCTTATATCTCTAGGATATATACCCAGGAGTGGGATTGCTTTAACTTGATTCTTTAACTTTCAGGAAACTTTTTTAAAATAATAAGAACAAAATGCAATCTCTGCTTGGAATAGAGTTATTTGTCAATTAAGATACATGATATAATATATACGTGATATTACATACTATATACATTAAGTGCTCCCAGGAAGAATAGATATTTTTCTAACATAAAATTAAGAATGCATTTTCCATCACAAAATGACAATTTTTTTTAATAATCAGATTTTTATTTATGATGCAAAGTAGGTTGCAAAATACAAACTCAAGAAGCAGGCCTTGTGGCGTTTCCTACCATGAAGTACCAAAATGAAAATAGAACACTGTTTTAAAGTAGAGAATTACTCCTTCTATCAATTACTTCAAAGACATCAAAGACTATTGTTGATCACAGCTAAATTTGAAAAACATCATCTGTCACAAAGGCAAACTGATTCTGCTTTGAAGAATGATTCTCATTCCCTTTGATAGAAGCATGACACGTAGCTTTACTTAAATCTATCAAATTTAGTAGAAAATATTTTATCTTATTACTCTGGATTTCAATGCAGAAGAAATTGGGTTATGGCCAAAAATTAATAGAATCTATTTCTTATCAAGTGGAACCAATACTCAGCTCAGGAATGCAACTGACTAATTTTAATTTGTTTATCTCTTTAAAGAAAACACAAACAAAAAGTATCTCATTTCACAGAAATTACATTACACACACACACAAAAAGAAATCTGCATTTACTACGTAGGAACTTATATGTGTCCAGGGAGCTGAGGGTTCCTTTAAGTCTTGGCTCAAATCTAGCACTGTAGAAATGTCTGTTAAGGTCAGAGTCAGATCACTATAAAATTTGGATTTAATTAGTTAATATTATTCAAGCTTAGATACAACGGTGATGAAATTCAGAGAGACACTTTCAGCTCTTTCTTGCCCCTCACAGTCTTAGCCCTGTGCAGGCTGCCCAGCTCTTCTTTTGGAAATGATGAGCAGCAGCTCATCAAAGGTCGTGCAAAGCAGAGCTTAGAAGTAGTGATAGCTGCTCCTCAAACAACTGTAGAAGTCCTGAATAGAGCAGAGACCATATCGGGTGATACGTTCTTAGGCCACCTACCCCACTGATTGTCTTTTCCTTATCACACTCCAATACCTCAGTGTTGCCCTTGGGAGAAGTCCTGTCCCTTATCTGGTCTAGTTGGCTGTAATCATTTCTACCTTTCTTCAGTTAGATTTACCGTCTATATACTAGGTCTGGTTTTGTGCCTTGTTTCTCGGGACGGGCTACCTCTGGGTCGGATGTGCTCTCTCTCACTTTTCTCTCCTTTCATTTTCTACCTTTTTGTTGTTGTGGCTCCTGTTAACTATTTCTCTGCTGCACAGCAGTTTACATAAGCCCCTACTTTTACTCAATCCATCATAATAGATGTATATTTTATAATTATTGTGTTCTAAATTTAGATTTTTTAAAATCTTTGCAACGCCTTTGAATTCTGATATTCTTTCCAAGAACAAAAGTTAATTCAGTATAAGGCAAACCTACGGTCTAACGCACACCTGTGCATTTTCACTGCACTTTTAATTAGGTTTCTGCTCTCCATTCACCCGGACTCTTGCACAGTGTTCTGAAAATAATATTTCTAAATCATAAGCCTTTCCTACTGAAAAACTTTCAGAACGTTCCCATTTTGTATAGGAAAAAACAAACAAACAAACGCAAGCACACAACAAACTAAACTCTTTAAACTGGTATTCAGAGTCTTCTTCAAAGTATACTTACAGCTTCTCAAAGTTAACTATTTACTTGAACAGAACATCTTAGTACTTAGTCAAATAGTGTTTGGAACCTGAAAGACTCTAGCTCACATCTACGTCCCTTGGAGAAAGTCTTTTCTGATCACTAAGCTTCAGTTTCATCATCTCTGTAAGTCCCATCATCTACCTTAGATGACTGTTATGAGAATTTAACGAGATAATCACTTAGCACATTGCCAAGGGACGTAATTAAGCTCAATAAATGTTAGAAGCAATAGCTATTATTATTATTATTATTTATGTGACTCTCCCAGCAAAGACTTTCTCTCCCCCAAATATGTCTACCAAAGTCCTAACCATCTAGTTTAAGTATTGTCTCTCCTATGAATTCTTCCTTGACTAACCCACTAACCGGGACATCTCTCACCTGTAATTTATTTAATGGCATCTATATTTACTGGTAGACACATACTGCTTGTTGACTTTTCTTTTGTATGTTTTATTTTTCGTATTAAATTTTAAGCTCCTTGAGAGTAAAGACATTATTAGTTATTTAAGAATTTCAGGAGTCATGCTTTTGGACATTTTTTTTATGTGTTTTGATAAGCTTCTTCTTATTTACTGCTGAGACTTCTGAGGCTTACTACGAGGTTCTAGGCTTGAAGTCTGCTCTCCTTAATTTAACAACGTAATTAAGAGGCTTTGAAAAGGGGTGCTGAATCAGATTAGTACTTAATTAAAAGTTTTGTTTTCTCATCATAAATAGACCCCTGAAAATTTATTCAGATTCCTGATTAATAACTTATTCAGATCTCTGATGACGCAATATCCTTAAAAAAAGAAGTTTGGACTGTTGTCTAAAGCAACATGTATTAATGGATTTACCCAATAATAAGTTCCCTAGAGGAGTCCCGCGGTAGTGCAAACAGTTAATGCACTCAGCTGCTAACCAAAAGGTTGGAGGTTCGAGTTCACCCAGAGGTGCCTTGGAAGAAAGGCTTGGTGATCTCCTTTCGAAAAATTAGCCATTGAAAACTCCATGAGTACAGTTCTACTTTGACACATATGGGGAATCTAATCTAGGGCACTAATATACAGGCTTAAGGTCCCTAGACTCATATTCTCTTGAGTTGAATGGAGAGAGGACATTCTGTCTGTTTGTTTGTTTGTATCCCTAATAGAACCTAACTTAGTATCTTGATCTCAGTAAGCAATTAACAAATACTAGAAAATCTGAATGTATGTGCAAGTATGGTTACTCCATGACAAATTCCAAACCAGAACAAGGAATTTGTTAAAGGTTTGTTTATGTGCCAGGCACTAAAATTATTACATTCCCTCTAGGAGTTGATTAACAGAGAGATAGATAAGCAAACAGACGGTACATTCTACCTCGGTGAGTAGCGTCTGGGGTCTTAAAAGCCTGTGAGCAGCCATCTAAGATACTCCACTGGTCTCACTCCTTCCAGAGCAAGGGAGAATGAAGAAAACAAGATACTAGGAAAAGATTAGTCCAAAGGACTAATGGACCACAACTACCACGGCCTCCACCAGACTGAGTCCGGTACAACTAGATGGTGCCCAGCTACCACCACTGACTGCTCTGACTGGGATCACAACAGAGGGTCTCGGACAGAGCTGGAGAAAAATGTAGAAGAAAACTCTAACTCACAAAAAAAGACCAGACTTACTGGCCTGACAGAGACTAGAGAAACCCTGAGAGTATGGCCTCCAGACACCCTTTTAGCTCAGTAATGAAGTCACTCCCGCGGTTCACCATTCAGCCAAAGATTAGACAGCCCCATAAAACAAAATGAGACTAATGGGGCACAAGAGTCCAGGGACAAGAACTAGAAGGCAGGAGGGGACAGGAAAGCTGGTAATAGGGAACCCAAGTTTGAGAAGGGACAGTGTTGATATGTTGTGGGGTTGTTAATCAATGTCATAAAACAATATGTGTACTGTTTAACGAGAAACTATTTGCTTTGTAAACCTTCATCTAAAGTACAATTAAAAAAATAAAACTATGATGAAAGAATAAGAAAAGAATATATGCCTTTGGCAACCACCCTTTTGCATTTTTCTCCAATCCTACAATATCAGCCATCCTTGTCTTTAAAGATACATTGCATAGAATAGAATGCCTTTGGTTTTTTATACAGAGTGTTAGAGAGTGGTCTGGAATATCTTCTTTTTCCTAAAAATACTGAATACTTTTAATCAACGTATTGTTGTACAATTGTTATGATAAAAGTCCCTAATGTAAACAAGCCAAGCTAAAAAAACCCACTGCCATCGAGTCGACTCATAGCGACCCCACAGGGTTTTCAGGCTGTAAATCTCTAGAGAAGCAGACTGCCACATCTTTCTCCTGAGAATGGCTGGGGAAAATTGGATTTAATTATGGAAGAACATGAATGTTACAATTTAAATTATGAATTTTAGAAGTTGAGAAAATTGCTTTACTTCCTAATCAGCTCCAAATTACTTTCTCTGCCTCATTATCTCCTGGTCCTTCTGACGCATCTTAGGCTCTACTCACAACTGTTTGTCAGCACTTGAATGTCTCATGTGATTTCAGACATCCATGTCTTTGCTTCTGCTGTGTTTCTTGGTCTGAAATGCCCTTCACTCTCATCTCCTCCACTTGGTGAACTCCATTTAATCCTTAAATATCTAGCTCAAATGGTGACTACATTGTAAAGTCATCTTCACCTTTTTTTCAGCAAATTCATTCTCCTTCTATCCATATTTTTTTCACATTTAAAGAAATGATAACAATTGTCATGGATTGAATTGTGTCCCCCAAAAATATCTGTCAACTTGGCTAGGTCATTATTCCCAGTATTGTATGATCGTGTACCATTTTGTAATCTGATGTGATTTCTTTATGTGTTGTAAACTCCATCACCATGATGTAATAAGGTGGATTGCCGGCAGTTATACTGATGAGGTGTACAAGATTGGATAGTGTCTTAAGCCAATCTCTTTTGAGATATAAAATAGAGAAGCGAGCTGAGACACACGGGAACCTCATACCACCAAGAAAGCAGTGCCGGGAGCAGAGTGCATCTGTTGGACCTGAGTTTCCTGTGCAGGGAAGCTCCCAGACCAACAGAAGATTGATGACACGGACTTTCCTCTGGAGCTGATAGAAAGAGAGGCCTTTTGCTGGCGCTGGTGCCCTGAATTTGGACTTGTAGCCTACTGGACTGCGAGAGAATAAATTTGTTTTTGTTAAAGCCATCCACTTGTGGTATTTCTGTTATAGCAGCACTAGATGACTAAGACAACAATTGAATTATTATCATTTCTTTAAATGCTGTCTCCCCGACAAGAGCTTGAACTGCTCTCATTTTTTAATTCAAGCGTCTAACATATTTATACAACAATACTTATGGAGACCCTATTATTGTTAGGCTTCTTCCCAGAGATAAAAACAAGAGAGAGAAAAATCCCTGCATTTATGGAATTCCCACCTACTGGTATAGTGGTGTAGGATGGAGAATAAACGAACAAAAAACACATGTGGAAAATACTGCACAGAAGAAGTTAGGAAAGGCCAAGCCTGAGAGGGAGATTTGCCATTTTATATAAGGTGGTCAGGGGAAGCTTTACTGAGCAAAAGTCTCAAACAGGAGGCAGCAAGTCATGGAGATATCTTGGGTTGGTGGGATAGGACAGTCTATGAGGTAGATAAAGAGTAATTACAAAGGCCTGAGACAAGAATCCCTGGGTGGTGCAAATGGTTAATGCTCTTGGCTGTTAACTGAAAGGTTGGCAGTTTAGGACTACCCTGAGGCACCTTGGAAGAAAGGCCTGGTAATCTACTTCTGAAAAATCCGCCCTTGAAAATCTTATAGAACATAGTTCTACTCTGATACACAAGGGGTAGCCAGGAGTCAGAATTGTCTCCGGAGCAACTGTTGATGGTGGAGGTGAGAAAGGAGCGTACTTAGGATTCTTTAGGGACAGCAAAGACACCAGTGTGGCTACAGTGGAATGAGAAAGTGGGAGAACAGTACAAGCAGTCAGAGAGGTAACGTGGAGAATGGGGCAAAGGGATGTGGAGAAGATTGTGTAGGGTCTTGTAGCCCAAAGTAAGTAATCTGGTTTATACTTGGAGTGATATAGGGAGCAATAGTTACTTTGAAGAGGATTATTCTGACTTTGTGTCGTGAACAGAGAGTAGGGGTCAAGAGTGGAGTCAGTGAGGCCACTAAGGAGGCTTTGGGAATAATTCAAGGGAGAGACGATGGTAGATTGGATTGGACCAAGGTATTAGCAGTTGGGTGGTGAGGAGGAAACGGATTCTGCATATATTTTAAAGACAGAGAAAACAGGATTTGCTGATGGATTTGGAAGTAGAGTGTAGGTGAAAGAAAGGAATCAAGGAGAATTTTTATAATTTTTGGCCTGAGTAATCGGAAGGATGAAATTGCCATTTGCTAAAATAGGGGAGACTGATGGAGGCTCAGGTTGTATGGGGAAGATCAGCAGTTTTGTTTTAGACTTGTACATTTGAGATGCCGACTGGGATCCAAATGCAGGTGACAAGTAGGCAGTAAGGTATACGAGTGTCATGGATTGAATTGTGTCCCCAAAACATATCTGTCAACTTGGCTAGGCCATGAATCTCAGTATTGTGTGACTGTCCACCATTTGGTCATCTGATGTGATTTTCCTATGTGTTGTAAATCCTATCTCTATGATGTTAATGAGGTGGGATTAGAGGCAGATATGTTAATGATGCAGGACTCAATCTACAAGATTAGGTTGTGTCTTAAATCAATCTCATTTGAGATATAAAAGAGAGAAGTGAGCAGAGAGACAGGGGACTTCATACCACTAAGAAACGAGCTAGGAGAACAGTGAGCCCTTTGCACCTGGGGTCCTTGTGCTGAGACGCTCCTAGACCAGGGGAAGACTGATGACAAGGACCTTCCCCCAGAACCGACAGAGAGAGAAAGCCTTCCCCTGGAGCTGGCACCCTGAATTGGGACTTCTAGCCTCCTAGACTGGGAGACAATAAATTTCTCTCTGAGAAAGCCATCCACCTGTGGTACTTCTGTTAGAGCAGCACTAGATAACTAAGACAGTGAGTCTGGACTTTATGGGAGAGACCAGAGGCAGAAAAATAAAGTTGGGAGTTAACAGTTAAAGATGATATTTTAAGCTAATATACCAGACATTCGCCCTAATAGCCAGTGTATACATGTAATGGGTTTTAGAAGACATCAGTAATATGAGCTTCGAGAGAAAAATCTCTTTTTCTTTAGATAAATTCTACAAACAAAAAGCTTTGCAAAATCATTATAGACAAAAGAAAGCATAATGTCATAATAAAATATATTTTGTCATTTAGTTGAGTATAATAATTTATTTTTTTAAGAGTGATCATTTGGCTTGAATTTAGAATTATTCTCAGGAACAGCAAAATGATAAACGGAAAAAAAAAAACAACCAAGTTCCTGGGATAAATAGCTTTAGCTTGTTTTTAGGCAAGAATAACACTAGAGAAACGAAGGTTAGAATGCATCATACAGATAATCTTAAATATTTTTACTAAACTATCACTATAGTATTTGGGCTAAAAAAAAAAAGTCATATTAAATCATTTTAGACCTGCTCTCTCTAAGGAGTTCATTGATTTTGGTGATAAGTGTTATTACACTCCGATACAGTCAACAAAATGATGTTTGTGCATTTTGCTGCATCATGAGATATAATCCTAACGGGAAATTGGGCACATGGGATGATACCATCTGCCTATATAAAAAAATGTGTGCATCTCTGATTTACGTGGTAAAAAATATTGCAATTTATTTTAATCACTTTTGCAGCAAGTCTATTCAGGGACAAATACAGAGACTTGCCTTTCAGGGGAGATTCTGCAATGTCTGGAGGTAGTTTTGCCTGCCACAACTTGGAGGAGGGGGTGCGGTTGGCATCTGGAGGCCAGGGATGCTGCTAAACATCCAAACAATGCACAGGGAATGCAAAGATCTCCACAGTGTGTTTAGATCTTATATGCACTTAGCCCCCATCACATGAATGTCCTAAAATATAATTTTGATCAGGTAGTACTTTACTCAGAGTCTTTTCCCTCTCCCCTAGATGAAATCCAAACCTTTCAATAGTCTCCACAGTTTTCATTGCTCTGTTATCCAGCCTTATCTTTTGTTATGCTCTATTATGATGTCCTCAGTTTCTTAACTGACATTCCTAGTACTAAATCTTCGCTTAGGCAATCATCATCATCATCATTACTGTTTATTATCTATTGAGGCTTTCTTAATTCAAGACACTGTTCTAAGAGCTTTACGTGTGTGTTCATTGAATCCTCACAACAAGTCTATGGAGAAGGCAGTAAGATTATTATTCCCATTTTATAGATGACAAACTAACACAAAAAGTAAAGTAACTCCCCCCAAATCTGTATGCAGTAAACGACAGCGCCAGAAGGGGATCACAGACTCAGCAGCTTCATGTCCCACGCTCTTCACTGCTGTGCTTTTCTGTAGCCATCACCATCGTCATCGTCATCATCATCATCATCTATCTCACTGAACATTAACTATGCTCCAAGAACTGCCTAAGCACTTTATAAACCAAAACAAAAAACAAAGAAAACAAAAACAAAACCCAAACCCGTTGCTGTCTAGTCGATTTTCACTCTTAGCAACTATATAGGACATAGTACAACTGCCCCATAGGGTTTCCAAGGAATGCCTGGTGGATTCAAACTGTTGACTTTTTGGTTAGCAGCCATAGCATAACCACTATGCCACCAGGGTTTCCAAGCATGTTATACAGATAAATACTTTAATTTTCACAACAATCTATTGGATGCATAGTATTATTATTTCCATTTTCCAGATGGTAAAATAGAGGCATACAGGGAAGATTTCCCCAAGGACAGAGTGGCAGTAAATCGTGAAGCATGCATTCCGCCCCCAGGCAATCGGACAGCAATGCCTTCACTCTTTTCCTCTTACCACCTACTGCCTCTTCCAAAAGCAAGGGTCTCTGTTTTTATCTTTTCAAGTCCACCTGCCCTTCTAACCTCAATTAAAGATCCTCTGCTGAGCCTTCTCTAACCCCTGTGGCCAACAGTAATTTCCTTCCTTAAAACCTCCACAGCAGAATATATACTTTACCCAAGATAACAGATGGATGGGCTGTTTAATACTACTCTGGCGGATATTAGCATTGTCTCACTGGTTGATGCTTTATCTCCATATTAAAATCACGTGCCTTGGGTGGGAAAAAACCAAACACATTTACACAATAAAATTCTCTTTTAGTGTTGGGGATAAGCCCTCAATAATTATTTGTTAAATGTAATTGAGCTGTCTTTAATTTCCTGTTTAAAAAAAACAAAAACCCAAACCCATCGCCATCACATCAGTTCCGACTCAGGGTGATCCCATGTGTTACAGAGTCGAACTGTTTCATACGGTTTTCCTGTCTGTATCCTTTAGAAGCAAATTGCCTTGCCAGGCCTTCTGCAGCAAACTGGCATCACTCAGGGGGCTCTCTTAGGCACTTCAGGAATTTCATGTTAGTCTATCACCTATTCTGTCACTAAAAGCCCACGGATAGGTCCCCAAAGACTGTAGGATTTTCCTTATTAGACATTAGAATTTAAAATAAGTTATTTAAAAGAACTGATTTGATAGAATTTTTTTTTCAGAGGGCACTGATTTTTCCACTAAGAAACTACAGATAAACCTCACAGGTATACATGTCTGCTCTTTTGTAAAGTGTTTATTAGCAATATCATATCTTCTTTATCTTATGACTCCAAAATGTGGGCTGGACAGGTTAATTATTGTTTTAGTTCAGGTAGATTTGGGAAAAAAAAAAACAAAAAAACAACAGAAAACAAAATACCTAAAGAACGAAATCCATTTTCAAAACTTATCAGTATTCATCTTTGGCAAATGATCATATTAATGTATTTTTTTCTTTATGTGGTTTTCTCCTCAGTGGAGTTTAGTCATATTAAAAATTCTGAAATAAGAAATGATGAATTACCCAAGCTATAACATTAATTTCCTTTTCTAACTGTGTCAAATCATTAAATACTGGGAAATGCCTATTAATAAAAGAGCAAGAAAGATACCTCAGTGACTATTCATTCAGATTAAGCCAATATTAACGTATTTGATACTTCACTCAAAATTCTCATTTGTGATTTGAATTTTAAAATTATTGTTAGAACCAGGCTATTTATAAAAATACTATTAAATAATGAATATGTATATCTATCTATCTATACTTACATATATATGGAGCACTGGTGGTGCAGTGGTTAAAGCGATTGAGTGCTAACGGAAAGGTCGGCGGTTGGAAACCACCAGTGGCTCCACGGGACAAAGATGTACGTGTGTGTACGTATCCATATCTCTATCTCTACATCTATCTCTATACATACAATCTGCTATTATGCTCTCAGACAGAACGTGCAATTTTATAACTTTAGTTACATTTACAAGTGCATTTTATATAAATTTTGTTTAGATTTATGTTTCCCTACAATAACACTAATCTACAGTTAATTTTTGTGAATTACACTCTAAATGTATAGAACTATATGAAACATGCACAGAACTAATCAACCTGTTGCCTTTCTATGAGGAAAATCTTATTATTAACACAATTTGAGAATTAATATATCCATAATAAATTTATAATAATTATTTTACTAGATGGTCCATACAACATAATATATAACATATCTAGTCTTTTTGCCATGACTTATCTAAATTTTTCTACATTAACAAATGCACAGTTCCAAAGAACAATTGTTGTTAAAAAATAAACTATACCACATTTCTTTCAAAGCAGCTATGGTTTATATTTAGCAGTCAAATTTTCAGACATAACCTTTCCTCAGACTGTCAAATCTGTTACACAAAACCAGAAAGAGACCAAATCAAACTTCATGTATGATCAACAACTGCATTTAAGAATAGTTTCTTATGTTACATGTAATTCAGTGATAAACTATAATGCTAGTTCATATTATTTCTCCAATTAGCTGACCTTGCAATTTGCCTCTCTATAAACATCATTTCATTATTGTTTAACTTTAGTAAACGTATTTATTCCAACATATGAAAAAAATCATTAATTTTTTCAGTGCTTGGAGTTTTTGAGGGACTGAAATTTGAGTACACATGGAGTTAAATTATAAAATAAAATAAATTATGGCTGACATGGAAATTAGAAGAGCATTCAGGTATAAGTATGACCTCATGTCCCCTGAAAGAAGGTGGAGGCATGGGATTACGTTATTTATAATACGTAAGAATGGAGCACTGGTGGTGCAGTGGTTAAGAGCCATGGCTGCTAACCAAAAGGTCATCAGTTCAAATCCACCAGCCCCTCCTTGGAAACCCTATCAGGCAGCTCTACTCTGTCCTATAGGGTCGCTATGAGTCGGAATCAACTGGAAGGCAACAGGTTTGGTTTGGTTTAGGAATGGGGAGGCACCAAGGTTATGGCTGCTTGGAAAAGAGCTTGCCTTTACTAGATGTCAGGGAAGAATTGTTACTGGCCCTGAGTTTTTAGGGGGAGAGGAAACTGGTAAATTTCCTTAGAATGGGGAGAAGGACCATACACAGCACCTTGTAATATATAATCCTTGGAGTCTGATGGCCCCACTGACTCCAGAGACATGGCTGGAGGGGAGATGGACTATTGGGTGGACAGCCTATCCCAGCTTTGCAGCCTGGTAACAAAGAGGCTTTCTCACATACCAAAAGAGAGATCGAAGACAGCTACCAGCCAGTTAAAAATAAACTGGAAATATTTCCTAGGAATGTGGAAGAGTTTGAGTTATCAAAAATTACAAAATGGTTCTGTGCGATGCATGCTCATTATCTAACAGAATGTCCAAATCTTGATACAGTAATTATGAATTCTCCTTTTGAGGCCCAAAATAAGAAAGGGACAGACATGGTTTTTCTGAAGGCTGCTTTGGAAATAGCAAGAACCAAGAACAGCAGTATGTCTTTCACACAAATCTTAAACTAGAGAATATACTCAAAAGAAAGCTGCAGAATGGGAAATCAAGAACGATATTATTGCAGACCCGTGCTATGACCTGCCAACATCATTCAATTAAAAATATATATATATATCAGTGGATGTTCGAACGGATTTAATTTAGTTTTCATCTTGAAAACCACCAAAGACAAAAGCAGCTTAAAACTTAATTGAAAGAAATTTTAAAAATTGTTTACTAACAAACAAACTTGATTTCTGAATTAAAAAAAAAATAAAACTTGTTAGTTGTGAGATTACTAAAAGACTAATTAGTGTTTTAGGGGAACAAATGGGGGAAGAAAGTATCTCATCATGTCTCCAGACATACTTCCATCCTTGCTCTGCCGCAGCCACACTGGCTGCCTTGTTCCTTGACTCTGCACTGATCATTTCTCCATTAGGAATGCCTCTTCCTTGGAAAGTCTTGAGGCTCACTCTCACACTCAACTATTTCCTCCAGGTCTCTGCTCAAATGTTGCCTCCTCAGAGAGGCAGTCATAGACCGTCCTATGGAAGATAGGGCTCCCTGTCTTTTTCTATGCCCTGATTCTGCCTTATTCTATTGCATAGCCATTATCTACTGTCTGATATCTCATGTTTTAATTTGTTTGCTAATTGTCCATCTCCTCTCTGCTGGAATGTAATTTAAGGAACGCAGGAAATTTTTCTGTCTTTTCCTTAAGAATAAGATTGTAATCATAAATTCCAGTTCTTCTGCATCAATCTCTATAAAAATCTAGCAGAGTGCTTAGTCGGAATGTTTGTAGTTCCACATTTTACTCATCAATGTAAAATTATGTAAATATTATTTTCTTTTCTTTATGAAATTAAATATGTTTTCATACACAAAACTCTCTTAATGATTTACAATAGTATGGTAAGTTCCACTTTTAAATCGCTATCATATAGTTTGCCTATCTTAATTATTCTCATGCTCACTATTCAAAGCATGCATAAATTTTGCATAATGTTCCACTGACAAGGTAGTATACGCTGTCTCTGTTGAAGTGAAATTGTTTCTTCATTAAAAGCAACATTCTATATTGATTTTATAATATGTCACAAGCCAGGAGGGCCTAGCGCATATTGTTAGTTGTTCTGATAAAATACTTTTCCAATGTGTCTGGGTTTTTGTTAGTTTGTGTTGGTCTCCTGTACTGCAGTACAGTGCGTTGGAAAGCAGTGACAATTTCTTATCCAATTTACATTTCTCTAATAGTTTGCACATAGTAGGTGCTCCATAATTATTTGCTTCATTTGTGGAATATAGGCCTCATGCAATGATACTCATCCCAACCCTTCTTTACAGGGAAATAAAATAAAGAAACTCACTTACATTTAGAGCCCGATGACGAGGACCCACTGACGGTAGATCTTGATCCCCCTTTCATGGAAAAGACTCCTTTCCCTCTGCGAGTCGTTGTTACAGCCACTCTGGGGCGCTTCAGTGGAATTACAGCACGGGGAGGTGGAGGCACGCGCCCATGGTAATCAAATAACCTTCACAAAACATAAATGGTGCTGAGAGTTGGTATGACTTTGTGGATTCTTTCAAATAAGTGAAATCATTCAGTGAACGGTCTGATAGAAAATTTCAATAGATGTTTAGATTTCTTTTCTTTTTTCCCAATATTCAGACACAGGTATATTATTGAGAGTCATTTTTCACTAAAGAAAAAAGGTGCTAACATAGTCTGCTTTTCCAGGACATTAGCATCAGATCTCCAGTATGAACTCGTTTGTGAGGTAGGAATGCAAAAGAACTTTGCTCCAATTCTACTATGCAATTCATTGAAATCATGCTGACCTTTATTCCCAAGTATATTTCTTTGCTTAAATAAACAGACTTGTCCTTCTTAGGACTGGAAATCTTCCTCTTACATGTCAGATACTTATTAGCACACTAGTTTGAAAAGAGGAAAAGATCATGCAGAATTAGGAACAAAGCAAAGAAAATTATTGTCCAATCAGAAAATTGAGCTCAAAAGAAAAAAGTAATAGACAAAGTCAGACTAGTTTAAAGAGAACCACTGTGAGAAACAAACCAGTGTGGTGCCATATCTTTCTCAAGGGCTTTTCAAGCAATCAAATGCTCCTCTGACTGTAGACAAAAGAGACTGAGTTTGAATGATGTGGTGCTAAGCTCTGACTGTAGACAAAAGAGACTGAGTTTGAATGATGTGGTGCTAAGCTTGATAACAAACCCTTGTTGACTGAAGAACTGGTGGGAAATATTTACCAGGATACCTTTTTATTATTCAGACCATTTGCAAGATGTGGAAATTGAGACTAGGGATATTTGTATAATTAGCTATTGGAAAGTTCTCTAACAAAAGAGAATATCAATCAGCCTCCTAAAAGCTTTTGCTAAAGTGAAAAATATGCACCACAACCAATGTTTTTCTATTAAACAATGAAAAGAATAAGAGTGTTTACTTATTTATATACATATGTGATTCATAGATTCAAAAGCTTCGCATTGTACCCCGTACACTTCTGTCGTACATGGGGTCGCTATGAGTTGGAACTGGCTCGACGGCACAACAAACAAACACTTACGGAACAGAAGGGTAGGGAAAACATATCGGGATATATTTACTCATTTATTTTTAAAACTATTTACCAGTGAACCAGATGTGTAATTATATTATCAACTATACGGAAAATAGTGTTACTGACTTAGAATTATGATTGTTACATATTGTATTGTGACAACAGTATATAGATTACATTCTTGTAATTGCTTTAAAACAGTCAATAACAATAATTCAATATGAATGTCAGAAATGAGAACATTAGAACAGGAAGAAAATAATAAAAACAGCTTCTGTGGTAGGTTATTTCATAAAATTACATCTAGTTTACACATATAGATGGAATATGAAAACCTCTTTTTGGAATATAATGTATGAAATTTAATAAAAATTAAGATACACTGGTTTCTAAATATTCATTCAGAGACATTTAAAACTATTACATTATGGGGAAAAATAATATCTAAACCCATTTAAAGCAGGACTCCTTAGTGGTAGGGAGTTCTCCTACGTTAGAGACGTGAAATGTTCAAAACAATTTAGATACTTGCTGGGGGTAAAACTGAGAGAGGACCGGAAAGGAAACAAATCAAATGAGCCAGAGTTCAGGGAAGGTGCCATGCTCTGTGAACAAGCAAAGTCCATTAGAGCTGAAGAACTGCTAGCAAAGGGCAGGTCATGAATGTCAACACTTTATAGTTGACTTCAAAGAGTATAGGCAGGATGAGGCTGAAAAGGATTATGAATATCATCCATACCACTAGGGGTTTGAAATCACAAGGGTCAACTAAACTTGCCCCTCATTTCAATCACAAAACAAGGTCTACATTACTTATTTATAAGTTGAATTCACAGAGCACCTTCAGTCAGTGAACCAAAATACAAAAGCACTTTGTATAAGCTGCAACCCCCAAAGCTATTGAGGGAAAAAAAAAATATGGCACTTGACTGATCATCAGATGAGACTCTTCCCGAGGAGAAGTTGCTACTTGAGATAAAGGCAAACTCTTTTGGAGGGACCATTTCCCCTGGCCACAAAAGCACAATTTAACAGGTTCATTAAATACGTAATCTATCAATTGGGTTAAGAACACCTCTAAAGCACAACTAAAATATACACTGATGTAAAGATGCTATAACAAAAAGGCAGGCCAAGTAGAACCACTGTATTCATTGCCACTTATGACAAAGCAGTAATGGTATTTTATAGGGAACAGAAATGTTTCTCAATATTTCTATTGCTTCCCTCAGTCAAGGATTAAGAAGTCTCCACCGTTGGCCTGGCCTGATTCTGTGTTGAGAAAAGAGAGCTGCACTTGTTCATTGTATTGTGAGCGAGCTACACTTTTTAGTAACAAACTCAGTATGTGTTGTGTGCTTTGTTGTAAATTCTTATGGGAAATGGTCCTTGTGCTATGAATATCTAGTGACTTGTTTTCTTACCACGGAATCAGGTAAGATTTATCAATTTTTTCTGCCACACTGGTAGCAAGATATGCAGCATCAGAACTTAAGCTTTTAAATGTGATATACACTTTGCAAAACAAAAGTAAAGAAAGATGAGGTTACTTCACACAACAGCATAATTTTTAATTTTAAAATATTCAGTAGAGTTGGGGGCGTTTCTTAATTTTCACTGGGCATCCTTGAATTCACCAGAAGTAAAAGGTAGGAGGACTGGGTATTGTCCTAATCCATAAAAACATAACAAGACAAGGATGGGAAGGCAGGCTAGTTTTCTGGGATTGCAGGATGGAATACAGGGGTTCTAAGTGCAGAGGGAAGTAAGTGAAAGGCAGCTGGAGAAGAAGATACAAGCATGGGCTTTCTTATCAGAATTCTGTCTTCTATCTACAGCCAATTAAAGAAATTCTGCCTTTGCTAATATTGGCAAATAGCTTTTAGGATAAAGAAATAGTCCATTTAAGATTACAGACTGACTAAGAAGATTGCAATCCAATGGAATTAAATGGAAACCCAAATCTTAAAGCCAATAAAAAGTTTAAAGTGTCTTCCTCTTTTTTTTTTTTTTCTTTCCACTCTTAGAATTATATACCCTCTCCTTTTAGTGGTTAAGACCTACGGCTGCTAACCAAAAGGTTGGCAGTTCAAATCCACCAGACGCTCCTTGGAAACCCTATGGGACAGTTCTACTCTGTCCTATAAGGTCACTATGAATCAGAATCGATTCGACAGCAACACGTTTTTCTCCTTTTCTTTAATAGTCTTTCACTTTCCTTAATATTTATTGATCAGAATAATTTTTCTCCCCTACTACTATGGTCAAATTGATAATAGTGTACATCATGCTTAGTAAAGCAGAGAGTCAGCAAAAAAAGACAAAGACCCTCAACGAGATGGACTGACACAGTGGCTGCAACAATGGGCTCAAGCATGACAATGATTGTGAGGATGGCGCAGGACTGGGCAGTGTTTCGTTCTGTTGTACATAGGGTCGCTATGAGTCAGAACCGACTGGACGGCACCTAACAACAATAGAGCCAAACGCATAATTTCCCTCCCCCACCAAAAACTATTTAATAATGACATCTCTAAAAGACCTACTCTCAAGTAGCAAATAGAATAAATGTAGTCAGATCCTAATAAAAGCAAACTATTCAGAAAATATGAGGCATTAACTGTCTTATTTAATAAACATTTTTACTTTTTATCTACACTTTTCTTGTTTGGAATTTTATTGCTTTAGTTAATAACTGTGATATATGATTGTACTGCCCAGAAATAAATAGTGGTAAATAACTTCAATATTAATTTAATTGACAAAGATGGATACAACTTGTGTCTAGAAGAATAAGGAACCTAGATTTCAACAACTTTTTAAAAAAGTAGCTGCTTTTTGGTCAGACAATTTCATGGTATATTGACATGAAAATAAATACAATTTGTGAATGCTTGTTTTCATTAGAAACTTTGTATTATTAAACTTAAACAATAATAAAATATAATTTTGGAAAAAATACACAGGAAAAAAACCCTTCCAATCCTACACCCTAAAGCAAGTACTATCATACTATTATGGATTGAATTGTGTCCCCCCAAAATGTGTGTCAACTAGGCTAGGCCATGATTCTGAATCTTGCATGATTGTTCACTATTTTGTCACTGATGTGATTGTCCTATGTGTTGTAAGTCTTACCTCTACGATGTTAATGAGGCGGGATTAAAGGCAGTTATGTTAATGAGGCAGGGCAATCTACAAGATTAGATTGTATTTTGAGTCAATCTCTTTTGAAGTATAAAAGAGAAAAGCCAGCAGAGAGAAAGGGGGACCTCCTACCATCAAGAATGAAGAATTGGGAGGGGAGCACATCCTTTGGATTCAGGGTCCCTGTGCTGAGAAGCTCCTAGACCAGAGGAAATTTGATGACAAGGACCTTTCCCCAGAGCCAACAGACAGAGAAAGACTTCCCTTGGAGCTGGCACCTTGAATTGGGACTTCTAGACTCCTAGACTGTGAGGGAATAAATTTCTGTTTGTTAAAGCCATCCACTTGTGGTATTTCTGTTAGAGAAGCACTAGATAACTAAAACACATGCTCTCATCTTTTTTTGCACAAGAACTCATATTTTTCACATAATTGAGAATATAATACATGCACTGTCATTTATCCTGGCTAGTCATCTTTAATTTATATTTTAGACATTTCTCCAGGCTGCTAAATGATCTTCCCAACGTTTATTTTAATTGCTGTGGTGCATTGTCTCAAGTAACTAACATATTTTAATAAATCATTACCTGATTTTTTGGCTGTTGACTTAATTCCTATTTTTCAGTACCAACTAATGTGATTTTAAAGCAAGGTTTTAGGACTTTAAAAACTTCTAGAATTTAAGAAAACCTTATTTAAAATGTAATATTTGTATAGTATTTTATCACTGAATATTAACTTTTCATTTTGGATAAACAATGATTTCAAGAATTAGTAACTACTCATATGCATACCTATGTTCATCACAGCACTATTCACAATAGCAAAAAGTTGGAAAAACTTAAGTACTCATCAACAGATGAATGGATAAGTAAAACGTGGTCCATACATACAATGGAAAACTACTCAGTGATAAACAAAAATGAGTTCCAGAAACATTTTACAATGTAGATGAACCTGGAGGACATTATGTTGAGTGAGATAAGTCAACTACAAAGAAACAAGTATTTTATGAAATAACATGCATAGGTAAATGTACAGAAACTAATGTTCGTTAGTGGTTACCAGGGGCTGGGGGAGGGGAGAGGGAGAATTACTCTCTAGGTAATAGTCACTTTTTATTTATAGAAATGGGAACGGTGGCACCAAAAATGTGTGAAATTTGCACAGCATCACTGATGTAACTGAAGTCAAAAAAGGATAAATGGTCAAATGCTTAGTTGTATGTAAGCATATAGTTTGGCAACAACAATCACCAAAATAAAAAAAGGGGCTGGGAGCTGCAGATGCTGATACTTCTTGGACATAGCCAATCACTTCATGGGATTTGGTCTCCTGGTTTGGGGGTTTAGGGCCATGATCTCGTGGGACAATCCAGTCAATTGGCATAATACAGTTCTTAAATTTATGTTCTACCTCCCACTATGGTGAGTAGTATCTGGGGTCTTAAAAGCTTATGAGCAGACATCTAAGAGACAACTATTGGTCTTTATTCATCTGGAGCAAAAGAGAAAGTAAACTCAATAATCACAGAAGAAACTCGACTACACGACTAATTGTCTACACGAACCACTGCCTCCTCCACCTTGAGCCCAGAAGAACTAGATGGTGCCTGGCTACCACTACTGAACATTCTGATCAGAAACATAACAGAAGAACCTTGATAAAAAGGGAGAAAAGTGTGGAACAGAACTTCAAATTCTTACTGGACCAATTGAGGCTAGAGGAGTCCCCAAGGCTATGGCCCTGAGCTGCACTTCAAACTTTGAATTAAAACTATCCCTTGACGTCACTTTTAAACTAAATAACAGTTTAGACCAAAGAGTAAAGATTGCCACCCTTGAGTACTGTGTTTAAGACAACACAAAATATTACCCCATTATCAATATAAGACCAAAGTGTTAACAGCCATTTTAAAGCATAGATGAGTTTGTGAGGGCAGGGAGATTACGTAAATGAAAATGAAACAAGTAGAACAGAAATAATGAGACACTGACACACTGTAAAGACTATAACCAATGTCACTGATCATAAAGTCTAGAAACTGTGGAATGGTGGTGGGTTTTGTTGTGTATATTTTCATCCAAAAAAAAAAAAAAAAAGTTTTGGTAACTACCTGTTTTCTTCTAAATTTCCCCCATGAAAATACTTAATTTTTCCTATTCTAAACTCATGAACCAAAAATTAGAGTCACCATGTGGTTAATGCTGACAAAAAATATATAGTCTGGACTAGGTGGGTCAATAACTGAGCTGCCCAGAAACAAAACTTGAGAACAAGTTCAGGCCCATGCTCTCACTGGTGTCTTTTAGAGATACATGAAGAGCAATAACCAGAGGACCAGGGAAGACCTTGCCCTTTATCTTAACTTTCATCCCTCCTTTTCAGCATGCTTCTGACAGACATAATCTATAAAACCAAAGAAGGTGCTCATTCGTTTGTAAGAAGAGGGACATTTGAAATACACATTGATGATTTTTGTAAGCTAATGACTGTGTTTTTTCTATACTGTTTGAACTACTTAAAATTCATAAAAATCTATCCATAATTTACATCCTGGCTTTAAATAAGCTTTGATTACAGCTGAATCAGAAAACAATTTTAAAGGGTTCACGTCATCTGAAACCAGTAAATAAATTATTTCTATTGCTCTTTTTTGTTATTAAACTTTTCCAAGATTTCCAGTGAAGTCTTTCCTCCGGATTGTGTGTAAATACTTCTTGAACACACTTTTAAAGAAAATTTGATTGAAATTTTGAATATTTTTTGCAATATTTTGACACTAACATAATCTTTCCATTTTATCCAATTTTGCTATCTGTTAGATTTTGTAGATAGGTTTGTATGACTACAAAAGTTAATATGTTTAAATGGCCATTGAGAGTTTTTAAATCAGTAAAATGGTTTTCTTATTTAGCTCTTATAATTCTGCAAAGTAGGTGTTATTACACCATTTTGCCCATGAAAGAAACTGCCAAAATGGATAAGATGACTTGCCCAGGTTTAACCAGTCAACACACGGTACATCTAGGGCTGAAACTCATGTCTTCTGACTCCAAATCATGCCCTTTGTCAACTGTACCATGCTGTTATTTCCAAACATCTTAAGTGGAATCCTGTTCTACCAGATGGTGATTTAAATTTGCATGAAGAAACAAAACATTGCTTTTTGCTAATATGTTTTTCCAGTATTCATGAAGATACACTGTGCTCTGTAACCAATGGTCTGAAACAACTGCAGCTTGACTTAGTTTCTTTCATTAACTGTAACTCCAGTGGCTTCTTTTCTGTTAAATAAAATAACCAAGATCAAAATGGTTCCAGAATTGAACAATGCCCATTCTAAATCATTTAAAATGAATATGCTTTTTCCTACGTAGTCAAGTACTTCTGACATTTATTTTCCTCTGTGAAGAAATGTTTACTCATCACTGGAGGTTATAAACTGCTCAGTACTGTTCCTGATACTATTGAAAAAGGGTTACATTTAAACTTAATATCTCAGAAATTGAAAGCATTCCCTGTGGGAATTGAGTACAATTTTAGCTTAATCTCTCCTTTTTCTTTACTTAGAAGAGTATAAATATTTATGTTGAGTTTTAATAACATAAAATGTGGTGTCCTTCATTTAGGTCCCTGGGTGATGCTAATGGTTTGTTCTTAATTACTAACCTAAATATTGGTGGTTCGAATCCACATAGTGGTGCACAGAAGAAAGGTCTGGTGATCTGCTTCTGTAAAGATTCAAAACCCATTGCCACTGAGTCAATTCCGACTCATGGTGACCCTACAGAACAGAGTAGAAATGCCTCATAGGGTTTCCAAGGAGCAGCTGGTGGATTCAAACTGCAGACCTTTTAGTTAGCAGCCAAGCTCTTAACCACTGTGCTAACAGGGCTCCATTCTGTAAAGAATACAGCCAAGAAAACCCCTTGGAGTAGTTCTACTCTGTTACACATGGGGTGGTCATGAATTGGAATTGACTCAATGGCAAAGGTTTTTTTTTTTTTGTTGTTGTTTGTTTTTTTAAGGTTCTTCATTTAGAGACTTACTTGACTCTTAAAAGGAAATCCCATTGAATGATATAAATTATTGGGCAATGTTTTGTGTAACATAAAAAGATACAAGTTTAGAAGTCTATTTTAGTAATACTCTTCATGATCTCTCAGACCACATATGCATAAAAATTACTGCTGGCCCACTGAATCAAAGTAATCACAATAAAATGGAAAGTGGTTGTAAAGGAATTTTTAAGCTAGAAACATCTAACGGTCAAAAAATCCCTATTCATTAAAATCTCAAAACCTGGAAGAAACAGGATGACGATCTGCTGTGAACGTGTGCCAGTTACTAAGCTATTGTCTCTCAGCTTCAGACCCACTCTTTGCCATACCTGGGCTTGGGACTCTGCAAACCACATTTCTGAGGGGCCAGCTGGTCCCCTGCTCGACTCAACCTCCCAGGAGACTGTGAGGCTGGAGCAGGAAGAAAGGACTTGCTCCTTCCCGTTTTATGCCTTGTTTTGTTTTGGCTTCCTGCTTCTGTCAGCATTTCCCAGCCTATTTTCTCCATCCTGGCTGCAGCTCAGTCTAGTTTGAGTTTTTGCAGATTTGCTGTGCAGCCTCTTCACAATGGCTGAGAAAACTCAGTACCAGCCTGCCAGTGCCCCTCTTCAGAAGTCTAGGTACCGGCCCACCAGGATTCCTATGGGCTCAGATACAGCAGCACCAGCATCAGCTGAGCACAGCCTCCCACTCATAGTCTCAGCTCTGCAAGCCCTTTTTCTGCACTACATTTTAATAATCCCAACGTCTTCACTTTGTCCCTCCAGTCCTAGATGTGGTAGCTGCTTCCTGCATTTACTCTCTCTCTTATACTAGTGTTTTCTTTTTGCCTTTTCTGTTCCTTAATTACCTAGTTTGCAAATTTTACATTCAGTTATCTCTGTTAAGCATAACTGGTGTGGTTTCTGTTCTCCTGAGTGATAAAGAGTTTAAGCAAATCAGCATGGGTTTAACAGAAACAACTGAGTGCTCTCTCTGTGACGGTAAGTGTGTTTAGCTGCATCTGGAAAGCTCTAGAGAGCAGGAGAAGGAAAGAACAATAAAAACAGAATAATCCAGAGAACTCACAATGGACTATCTGTTATGGAGGGGCAACTGACCTATCAACTTATTTCTCAGTCATATAGACATTGCTATATGAATATCGGAACCCTGGTGCTGCAGTGGTTAAAAGCTCGCCTGCTAACCAAAATGTCAGCATTTCGAATCCACCAGCTGCTCCCGGGAAACTCTATGGGACAGTTCTGCTCATAGGGTCACTATGAGTCAGAATCGACTCACTGCAATGGGTTATGTGAACATCATTATAAGAAACACATTCACCATCACTGTTAGTAAAACCAAAAAAACAATTGCCAACAAGTTGATTCCAACTCATGGTGACCCAATGGGTGTCAAGGTAGAACTGTCTCTGTAGGGTTTTCAGTGGCTGATTTTTCACAAGTAGATAGTCAGGCCTTTCTTCCTGGACTGTCTTCGTCTGGAAGCTCTGCTGAAACCTGGTCAACTAGCACTGATGAAGCACTTACAATATGCCCGGCACGATGCTGATCCCTAAACACACGTCACCTCATTGAACCCTCAGAACAACTTTATGAGGTAGGGATTATTTTCATGATATTTTTTCAATGAGACAGCATGTTTGCAATATTAAATAGCTTGCCCAAGTTTGTACCACTAGTAAAAAGATAAAATATTAACCATAAATATAAGCAGAGTGTAACTTAAGAGGATTACTGTGGACAAAACTGTTAGCAGTGACTCTGGAAGCAATTTATCTTGTCCAGCCTGTCGTTTTTGTTTCCTTTCATGGGATTCTATGTTCACAGGGATCTCCTGGGTATATCCACTAGTAGCAGATGCTTACGTCTTTTTTTTTGCCAAGTGCAAAAAATAGAAAATAAATTAATGAGAGCACAGACTGCTCAGACAAGCTGTTAGCAACACAACCACACTGATCTACTGCACACTTACAAGCCACACAGATTTTATGTAAGACAAATAAATGCTTTTGAAAATTGTTCACAGTTAGCTTTTTTGCATAGTGAAGCGTATATAAAAACTTGGGGCACTATAATAATTTGACTGATTAAGGCCCTTGCTCTTTGGCAGGTAAGATTTATCTACATATCAATCAATTTATTAATTGATAGATTTATCTGTCTAACATTTAATTGATAGATCTATCAAGCTAACTACATTATTGAGGTATAATTTGCGTACAAGAAAAAGCATACATCAGCTTCCACTAAAAGACAAGAAAACTGAAAACCCAACTTGCCAAAACTTAGTTGCCAGAACTTGGATCTCCTGCCTTCTAGCACAAGACTCCACTTTAGATGCAAACTCTTTAAATGTTGAAGGAAGTCATATGACAGAAAACAATTAAGAAAAGAGTACAATGCTAAAACAGTTTAACGCTGATAGACCTTAAGACAATGTATATTAATTGAAAATTTAATTCGTAGCAATTAGGGCAATGTTCTGCACTCTGAAAAACAAAGCTATAGTGGAAAATGTCTTTTCAGATTGTCAAAAAACTAAAATTTTCAAGTAGTATAAAGATGTCTTCATGTTATCTCAATGGTAATGGGATAATTTTAATGCTACCAGATCTTTACATTGCTTTTTAGAACAAGTAATTACAAGCTATTTAACATTTAAAATAAAATATATTTTGTAGGAATTGTAAAAATTATTTGACAAAATCATTCCTAAAACTTTATATTTGGCCCTAAAGTGATAACTAGTGAAATAACTTGCTTAATTCTATAGTTTGAACATAGTGATATTGGAGATATTGTTGTAGGTCTGATTCCCACATAGGTAAGGCTGCTTCCTTTTATCTAAAGCCATAGACTATAATGATACTGTTCACCCTCTGTTCTGCATATTCACACAGTTGGTTATTGACTCTAAATGAATATCTAGGACTGTAGGTTTGTCACTAATGAGCTGTGTGACCTTGGGACAATCACAATCTCTCTAAATCTAAGGAGATGAATTAATAACAGATATTGTGTATCTCTATGTGTGAGACTTAATGACAATCCCTGAGGATATAACCATTAGCACAATTTAGCGTTGTTCCTGCCCTCATGGGGAAAGAAGGCAGACATGAATCAAATACTGTCACTGCAGAAAGAAATACAGCCATACAAACTTAGAAGTGCTGTGAAAGAACAGTACTGGGTACTGAGAGAGGGGAACAGAGAAGCCTAATTTACTGTGAGAATGTGTTCATGCTGAGAGCTGAAGGATAAAGTCAAGTAACTTGATGGTGGAAGAAAGTATGGGAACAGAGAGCAACACGAAAAGTCCTGAGGCAGGAAAGAGCACAGTGTCCTTGTGGAACCAAAACAGAATGGCTGAGGCAGAGAGAACAAGACTGTTTCAAGGGATCATGAGGTTTCCTCTCACTTTAAAATGTCTACTAATTTTTTTCTCCAAGTTTGCATTGGGATTTTTTTGTTTGAATAATAATTATAATGAAAGAAAGGCTAAAAGGACATTTACCACATTACCACATTGGTCCCATGATCTACCTATATATCTATAGTCAGTCCTTGCTTTGCAAGGTTATGATGTGCGGGAAATTGAATTACCACTGTTTATTTAAATAACACCAGCCCCAAACAACACAGATCAGATTTAAGTTATCACAGATTCTTAACAGTGAGTAACTTTGTAAAGTCCAAACTTTGCTGCTAGCTCTCCAGTCCACAGATCACTATGTAAATAACATATGAGCACCATGATCAGTGACCAATCCTATCACTTCTTTCAGTACATCAGTGATTGATTGCTGCAATCTATTATTCCGCTCATACACAGGCAGGAAAGCACATAGTCGTGTTGCCTCTTTGTCTCCCAGTGATAAACCATGTGGTATTTTATGAAAATGGATAATTGAAAGAGAGAACTGGCCAACAAAGATGAAATTGCAGCAAAGAATCCAAACGTGATAATGCTGGAAGTGAAATTCAAATAAAATGTAAATGGAGGTATAGAAGACACAGCTAACCATGGATATGTTGACACTCTTCCACTGGAAAGACTCTAGATGAATAGCCGGAAGAACTTAGTGAGGGCCAACTTATCTACATAAATTAGGAAAGTAATTATGATGAAAATGATGGAGAAGTCCGAGAGAAAACGATGCTGGCAAAACACCTATACATTGAAAAAACTCTTGGAGTTACTTCATGACATTGATAAAATGTGGAAGCTTATTTAAACTTAGAAAGGAGTATGACAATTTACCATGACTTTTCAGAAAAGATCCTCACTCCATATCATGAATTATATGACAAAAAGAAGGCAAGCACTGTTCAAACTACTTTTGATATTTTTTTAACAAAGAAAAATGTTTATTAAACACATCAATTCTTGATATTTCTACTGTTTTAAATTACAGTGTACTAAATAACTATTGGAGCCCTGGTGGCACAGTGGTTACAAGCTCAGCTAACCAAAAGGTTGGCAGTTCAAATCCTCAGCTGCTCCTTGTAAACCCTATGGGGCAGTTCTACTCTGTCCTATAGGCTCACTATGAGTTGGAATCGACTATATATTTACCTATATATACACCTATACATTCATAATTGACAGTAAGAGAGTTTTCAATATTCAACAAAAAATTTTAACAGATACAGAAAATCATATTTTTCCCATTAAAGATCATTTTGCATGGTTTCAACTTGCATGGTCACTTTAAGGGTTCGGTACTACTGTGCAAAGTGAGAACTGCCTGTGAGCCAACTGAATCTACCCAATATAGCATTTTCAAAAAAGTATCATATGAAAACAGATGTACTTTAGAAGGTGGGGTCATTTTCTGAGTTTACAAATTTCACGATCTTGAAGAATTCTAGGGGAACAACAGACCTGAAAAATAATATGAGTTAATTATATCTTTTGAATATTATCTAAATACTAGAAACTAATTTTTAAGCTTAAATACCTCCAAAATCCTAAAAGTCTAAGATCTATACACTACACTATGCTTTAGTAAGTTTAATGAAAATAGAAAAGTATCTATATTTTATTAGGATTTAGTATTTTCTTTTATTTTAACTTTAAAAATATTATTTTAAACCCAACAGTGAAGTATATCTGTGAATGGAATGCACAAAATAGCTAAAAAGAAAAGAAGTAATTCAAATCAAAGGGGGAAAAGGATTAAAAATTCACATACCGATTGTAGAAATCGTCTCTGTAGTAATCATAGTCAAAGACATAACCACTAAGGAGGGAAACAAAAAATTAGTTGGCATTTGTTTAACCACATTAATTTTGGCATTAATTTCTGATGTTATAGCATGAAATTTATGCTACTTTTTAAAGATTACTTCTTAAATATAATTATGCATCCAAAGGGCTTTATAAGATAATGTACAATTTGACACAGTGGTATATCAAACTATTATATGTTTGACAATGTAGAGACTGATAATGGCTTGTATGGTTAGGAATGAAAGATGAGAGCAGGTAGCAAAATAAACGTATTTTTAGAGGAAATTACTCAAGATGACACCGTGACACCTCTGCAGCAAAGACCCAAGAAACCAAGTGAAACAGATACAGATGGCAATCCTGGAACTCTGAGCATCAAATTGAAGGATAAAGAATTAGATTGAACACTGACTGGAAGAAGAAACTGAAAGAAAAGAGCAAACGAGGAGAGACAAGGAGTGGAGGTACCCTGCCAGCTGCCCCGGCACAGTATGGCCATCTTGAGACAAAGCCAGCAGCAATCCTGGGTGAGGAGCACAGGAGGGTAACTTCACAGAATTCCTAACAGGAGACAGAGAAACTGTGTAGACATACCCACAGTGAAGCAAGGTAAGAAGGATATGAACCGGATCTAAGGAGGGAAAGTACAGGAAGGAGAACAGGAGTTTCACGGATCCTGGCATCCACAGAGCAGGGAGGGAGCCAGGATTCAGAGACAAGGCTACTCAGCACCAGCAGTCCCTGACAATTAGGTTGGGGGTCACACATGGAGTAATAGATCCATAGACGTCCCTCACATGAGCAGACCCTGGGCAGCTCCCCATCCTCACACTTGGTTGGGGCCAGATCCCTATTGGTGGCTGCAGTCAATGGGAAGTGCCCAGGCCCCCACACTTGGTAACCAGAGAAGCACGCTCCCCCTCCCCCCGCCTTCCTGGTGATTAGCGGCACAACCGCCCCATCCCATGCCCCTAGTCACCCACCACACCACCCAGCAAGTTGCAGAGAGATCCCATGACTCAGTTACCTGCCACACTCTCAGCCTACCACCCTATCCACCTGGCAAGTGGCAGCGAGCACTCCCGTGCCATGGTCGCCTACTACACCTTGTGTTTGCTGCCCTGTCCACCCCGTGGGTAGGAGTGAGTGCTCCTGTGCTACCAGTTGCCTTCCATACCCTCTCCTCCACCGCCCAGCCACTGGGTGAGTAGCAGTGAGTGCGCCCACACCCCTGGTGGCCACTGCAACCACCATGCCTGCCACTCTGCCCACCTGGCAAGTGATAACACATGTTCCTGCTCCACTGGACTGATGTCAGGGGGCAGCCTGCACCTGCCCAGCGCACACTCAGCCACACCTCATGCCCAGTGAACAGTGATGTGTGCTCTCCCTGCCTGCCACTGTCCCACCCGTGTGGAATGGTGAGAGCTGGTGAGTGCGCCCATGCCACTAGACCAGCAATCAGTGAAGCACGCCCACCTGGCTCACCCTGATATAGCAAAACAAAACAAAACAAAACAATCATGACAGAACAAACATACAATCAATCAATAAATAAAATAACATCTTAATGACTCAGAGACAGCAGAGAATAACAAATCATATGAAAAAACAGGATAAGATAGCTCGAACAAGTAAGCAAAATAAAGGGAAAGAAAACTTTCCAAAGGAAGAAACAATAATAGAACTACCTGAGAAGCAGTTCAAAAGACTTATATTAAGAATCCTCAAAGAGATCAAGGAAAACATGGACAAAACCCTAGAATAATTCAGGAAAACAATACAAGAACAAAATGACAGACTCGATAGATAATTAGAAACCGTATAAAAACAACTGGAAATACAGATGATTAACAATAAAATATCGGAAATAGATAACTCAATGGAAGAATACAGAAGTAGAATTGAATCAATAGAAGAAAGAATCAGCAAAATAGAGGACAAAACCCTTGATACTAATTTGTTTGAGGAACAATCAGAAAAAAGACAAAGAAAAATGAAGAGAGTCTAAGAGTCATGTGGGACATCATGAAGAGGAATAATTTTGTGTAAAAGGAATTCCAGAAGAGGAAAAAAAAAGTTCATAGAAAATTTTTGAAGATAGAATTGACTGAAATCTTCCCAAATATCATGAAACATAAGAAAGTTATCATCCAAGAAGCTCAATGAATCCCATACAGGATAGAGTCCCCACAAAAATCACCAAGACACATCATAAGCAAACTTTCCAAAATCAAGGACAAAGAAAGAATTCTGAAATCGGCTCGTGAGAAATGAAATACCACTTACAAAGGGGCTCCAATAAGATTACGTGCTGATTTCTCATCAGAAACCATGCAGCAAGAAAGCAATGAGATGACATATATAAAATTCTGAAGGAAAGGAATTGCCAACCAAGAATCACATATCCAGCAACATCGTCTTTCAAAAATGATGGCAAAACTAAGACATCCACAGATAAGCAGAAACTAAGGGAATCCGTAAAAACCAGACCAGTCTTACAAGAAATATTAAAGAGAGTTCTTCAGATAGAGAACCAATGACATTAGACAATAACTCAAGATAAAGACATACAACAACCTTACCCAGATACCAACCCAAACAAAGACATCCCAAAAGCAAAATAAATCTAAGAAACTGACTACAGGTAACCAGAGGAGTTAAGCTGTAAATGATGACAACTTCAAAACAAAAAGGAGGAATAAAAGACATTATAGAACTTCCATATGGGAAGGAAGTCAAGGCAGTTTCAATATATAACAGACTGTTTTAATTTTAAAAGGATTAAGGGAAACTTCTGGGTAACCAGAAAGAGAAGTAATAAATCTACTCATCAAAATAAAGAAGAAAAGCAAAAAGACTCAGTAAACACAAAATCAACAACGAGTGGTAGGAAAAGAAAATCCATATAAAAAAAGAACTCAGTGCAGAAATTAAGAGGAAAAAAGAAATCTTTAACACCACAGAAGAAAAGTATACCAAAATGACAACAATGAGTCCATAGCTATTATTAATCACACTGCACATAAATTGATTAACTATACCAGTCAGAGAAAGAGAGGGGCAGAATGGATAAAAAAACAAGACTTATCAATATGTTGCTTACAAGACACACACTTTAGACACAAAATATAAGTTAAAAGTCAAAGAATGGAAAAAAATATATCAAGCAAAAGTATCCAAAAGAGAGCAGGAGTAGCAATAATAATATTGGATAAAATAGACTTTAAGTCAAAATCCATTATAAGAGATACAGAAGGGCATTATATAATAATTAAAGGGTCAATTCACCAAGAAGACATAACAATAATAAATATTTATTCACCCAATGATAGAGCTCAAAAATACATAAAACAAACTCTAACAGAATTGAAAAGAGAAATAGACAGTTCTACAATAATAGTAGGAGACTTTAACACACACTTTCGATGATGGATGGAACAACTAGAAAGAAGCTAAAGATACAGAAGATTTCAATAACACAGTCAACCAACTTGACCTCACAGACATATACAGAACACACCACCCAAGAGCAGCACTGTACATATTCTTCTACAACACACATGGATCATTCTCCAGAATAGACCATATTCTAGGTCACAAAGCAAGCCTCAATAAATTCAAAAATGTCGAGATAATACAAAGCATCTTCTATGACAATAACACTATAAAACTAGAAATCAATAACAGAAAGAGCAAGGAAAAAAATTAAATACATGAAAACTGAATAACCAAACAAAAACCAAACCTGTTGCCATTGAGTCAATTCCAACTTACTTAAAACCTACTGGGTCATAGAAGAAATTAAAAATGAAATTAAAACATTCTTAGAATCAAATGAGAATGAAGACACAACATATCAAAACCTCTGGCACAGAGTCAAAGCAGGGTTCACAGGAAAATTTCTGAAAATAAATGCCCACATCAAAAAAGAAGAAGGATCCAAAAATCAATATCTCAGACTGACAACTTGAACAAATAGAAAAGAAGTCCAGTCACCAAAAGAAAGGAAATAATAAAGATCAGAGCAGAAATAAATGAAATAGAAAAAAAACAAAAAACAATAGAGTCAACAAAACTAGGAATTGGTTCTTTGAGAGGCTCAATAAAATTGACAAGCCACAGGCCAAACCGACAAAGGAAAAAAATGAGAAGACACAAATAACCAAACTAAGAAACGAAATGGGTGACATTACAACAGAACCAACTGAGATAAAGAGGATTATTACAGAATATTATGAAAACTTGTTTTCTAACAAATTTGAAAACCTAGAAGAAATGGACAAATTTCTAGAAACACACTATCTACCTAAACTAACACAAACAGAGGTAGAAAACCGAAATAGACACATAACAAAAGAAGAAACAGAAGACCGCGTTAAAAAAAACTCTCAACAACAAAAAAAGCCCCCGACAGATGGCTTCACTGGAGAGTTCTACCAAACATTCAGAGAAGAATTGACACCAATTCTACTCAAACTATTCCAGGACATAGAAAAGGAAGGAATACTCCCTAATTCATTCTATGAAGCCAGCATAACCTTGATACCAAAGCCAGGCAAAGACAACACACACAAAAAAGAAAATTACAGACCAGTATCCCTCATGAATATAGACACAAAAATTCTCAACAAAATTCTAGCCAACAGAATACGACAGCATATCAAAAAAATAATATATCACGATCTGGCCACTTTCATACCAGAGATGCAAGGGTGGTTCAACATTAGAAAATCAATCAACATAATTCACCACATAAATAAAATAAAGGAAAAGAATCACATAATCATCTCAATTAATGTAGAAAAGGCATCTGATAAATTCCAACACCTTTCCTGATAAAAACTCTCAGCAAAATAGGAATAGAAGGGAAATTCCTCAACATAATTAAGGGCAAATACACAAAACCAACAGCAACATTATTCTCAACAGAGAGAGATTGAACGCATTCCCCTTGAGAACAGGAAGGAGACAAGGATGCCCATTATCACCACTCTTATTCAATATTGTAATGGAAGTTAGTCAGAACAATAAAGCAAAAAAGGGAAATAAAGGGCATCCAAATTAGTAAGGAAGACATAAAACTAGCTCCATTCGACGCCAATGGGTTTGGTTTTTGGTTTTTTTTATGGGAGCAAATCACCAAGTCTTTATCCTGCGGAGCCTCTGGGTGGGTTCAAACAGCCAACCCTTTGGTTAGCAGATGAGCATTTAATAGTCACATCACTAGGGTTCCTTTTCTCTTTTTCTAAGCTCCCTGAATTCCAAGCACCCTATACATTTTTGTTTCCCAGTTTCATTTTCCTAGCACAGTCTAGCAGTCAGAAACCTAATAATAACAATCATAATAATAATAGTAATAAAATAAAAATTTTGAGCAGTTACTGAACAAATATGAGCACTTACTATGTACCAGACACTGTGCTAGACATGTTATGTGCATTAAATAGCTATTGATTGATGGACTAATAATTGTGTTGAAATTCTACACAATGAAAATTCTCAATTATTTTCAGATATAACCAAATAAACTTACAGAGAGATGTGGATAAATTGTTTTTATAGTTGTTAATTTTTCTGAGACTCTTGTTTTTCATATTATAACCTCAGATAGCACAGTTTTAATTGCAAGAAGAAAATAGGACATGTTGAACTATTAATAAATGTGTTATTAATATGGATGAGAGTGATTCTTTCACTCTTATGTCTGCACCTTTAGGAAATACTTTAATAATTTAACAGTCTTCTGGAAATTTAAAAACACACAAGAAAAAAGAATTCCTTATTTTCCTAGTTGCTGATTAAATTATCCTGTCCAAACTGGTTATTTTTTCTTCAATCATAACTGCTAAGACATATTTATAAGAACCAGATATTGTTAAGTAGCCTGAATTGTTTGATCCCCAAGTCCTAGCTCCCCTGCCCTCCCACCATGATGAACTCAGTGTCACCTGTCAAAGTAAAAAATGAAATGTACAGACAGACGTGTCTTGGTAATCATGACAAACTTGCTTTTGTCTGCGTGATTTGGACTGCTAGCAGAAATGCCACGGCAGTAGTTGGCTCAGGTCAGAAGCTGTAAAATCAAGCTAGATTTCCAAGGAAGAAGAGATTCAAAGCAATGAGACGAGATCACCGCAGGCAAGTCTGATTCATGTAGGTTATGCTTTCCCCGGCGTTCCTGCTTCCTCCTCAATCTTTTTTTTTTAACTCTTCTTTTTTTATCCTTCTGATTCTATCTCTTTTTTTAAAAAAAAATCCCCTCTTTGTCTTTCTTTGCGAACATTTCTTTGAAATTAGCTGTCAAAAGATGACACTGCCAGGAGTCACATTCAAGTGGATAAGGTATTTTATTGCATACCCTAGAATTTTATTGCCAGAAAAAAATTTCTTTATTCCCTCTTTGAACACTGAGAGTGCAGCTGATTTATTTTGGCTTTTAAGAGAAGAATATTTGCAACTATTTCATAGGAGTGGTCTTTACGTGAGACTCTGGTATTCAGGCCACTGAAAACAAAATGATAATAAATTAGATGTTTAAGGCATCATTCTGGAGGAAACTAAATCCAGGAAATGCTGAGACTTTTTGTCTGGGCATATCATCAACTGACCTGTGGTGGGTATTCTACTTTCTAGAAGAGTGATATGACAGTTTTGAATATTTAGCACAAAAAAATGTTTTATATTCTTGTATTTTAAAATCTAATGCAGTTTTACAACTTTTATTCTACTTTTAACTGTACCTTTATTCTAATTGTTCAGATTTTCTGAAGGCTTAATGGGAACCCAGAATTGCTAAAGTAATTGTTTGGAGTCACACACCCGCACTCTTTCTTTTATTACTGAAGATTAAATGAAGTCCAAGTAATTGTCCAGGAATTTCATTTAAACTTTTTCATTTATAGAAGAAGAAATCACAACTCACTGGGTTTTACAGTATATGCATTCAATTTTATCTAATCCCTTTGAATTCATAAACCAGTTTCATATGAGTAGACTAATACACAGGAGTATTTCTTTTTTATTTTCTCTCACAGAATTTCATTAAAATATAATCTGAAGAATATTAATAAACTCTCTAGCACAAAGGAAAATTTTAATGGTTTCTTAGCAGACATCCTGCCAATAATAACTACTACTGGAGCTTCTTCAGTTACTATATCTGGCTCCTTAAATTAACTTGAATAATCAATTATCGAGTACTTATTGTAAGTCAGGCACAATACTGGAAGTTGTAGATGATAATACAAGTAGAACATGGCTTCCACCCTCAAGGAACATCAATCTAAGTATAAACGGATTAAACAAATACATGTGTGACCACAATTCAAGGCAGAATTTAATAAATACCAAAGTAGAAATAAAACTGCTATGAGAGCTTACAAGCAGAAGAAATAAGATGTGTTAGGTGAGACACAGGGATCAAACAAGGGTTCATGAAAGAGATGGTATTCAAATTGAACCTTGTAGGAAGGGTAGGACTCTGACAAATGAATATTCAAAAGGTAGGTCTTTCTAGGTAGTCAACAGTTGGTGGTAGAAAAATATGGAACAAATACAGAGAATGTGCTTTATGAAGGTTATGCTTTCTTTTTAGCACAGCTGTTCTTCAGAATACCTATGATTAGTTCTGCAAGTAATGAATGCAGAAGATATCATGTAAGCTAACTGGCTGATTCCCAGAGCATACCCCACCCCCCCCACACCATGGTTAAGGCTGCTAGTGAAATCAGAATTATCCTCAGAGTACCTATAACCAAAAACCAAACCCACTGCCACTGAGTTGATTCCTGCTCATAGCGACCCTATAGGACAGAGTAGAACTGCCCCATAGACTTTCCAAGGCTGTAATCTTTACGGAATCAGACTGCCACATCTTTCTCCCCCAGAGCAAATGGTGGGTTTGAATTGCCAACCTTTTGGTTAGCAGCCAAGCACTTTAACCACTGTGCCACCGGGGCTACCTATAGGATCTGTTTATAACTTGTCATAAAATGTTGGCGTACAACAAATTTACAAATTTTGCTAATATGTGGATGAAATCTGTCCATTTCCACTTTGTTGTTACTGCTGTTAGGTGCCATCCAGTCAATTTTGACTCAGAATGACCCCCATGTGATAGAGTAGAACGGCCCCATAGGGTTTTCTAGGCTGTAATCTTTACGGGAGCAGATCACCAGATCTTTCTCCAGAAGAGCTGCTGGTCGGTTTGAACTGCCAACTTTTTGGTTAACAGCCAAGTGTTTAACTGTTGTGCCACCAGGGCTCCTTCATTTCCACTTTAGAGAATACATATAAATCTGTAAATTTACTTTGCAGTGTGTGTGTGTTGAATACTCAGATTCAGAAATAGTGAAATAAGCTACTCAGTCTATTAAGTTTCATTGACCGAATATTGAATTTATTTCCAAGGACCTTTGGAATAAAAGGAGAAGGTAAGTGGGAACCTAAGAGGATTATGACACATTACAGAGTTCCTGGCTAATTGTGGCTGAGGACCTGGCAATTTAGGAAGAGAAAATAGCTAAAAAACTCGAAAGATTAAAACAATCCACCAGCTCCTGTAGGAGTTCTGGTCTCTCACTTGGTATGAATCAAGCTTACTGTTTCACACATTTAAAGGATGACTGCTTTAACTGAAGGACCAGAAACTGGATGTGTGATGACTAGATTCATAGAACAAGAGAGAAAAAGAGGGGAAGAGAGAAGAGAATTCTTTTTTCCTCTCTTCTGGCTGTGTTAACACAGGGGTTCTGATTTTAGAGGTATCACATTGAATAGGGTACACTGTTACACTTCTCTACGTTGTTTCCTACTACGAAGGATATTTCAACAGAATTCCACAACTGTGTTTAATTTTCACTGCTGTCTTCTAGTCTAGAATGAATGGATATATTCATATTTTCATCTAGAACTTATATATAAACTTTTTGTCCTTGCTTTGACACACACGCACACATATATACGTCTCTTCAATTCATGATCCCTTTATAAACTGGAAAGAAAATGAACTTTTTAAACAAATAACACACACACACACCTGGTAGAAGAACTATATATGTAAAAGCAGGAGAACCAAACATCTAGCCATTTGAAAACTCAACCTAGAGATACACATTCTCACTAAACCAACGAAAAAGTCTCCAAACTAGTACTCCTTTCCCGAATATCTCCATATCTCCTACCCAGCATATATTGTTGCTAATGGATTGAAAGCATTTCTTTGTACAAATGATGAAAAACGAAAAAAAACAGTGAAAATCTTTCATTACTTCCCATGGTCTACAAGGTAACGTTCAGAGTCTAGCATTCAGGACATTCGAAAACACATCTCCTTCCTCCAACCTTCTCTCTATTTGTTCGTTCACTCTTTTAATCATTCAACATTTCTCAGCTCCCGCTCTGTGTCTGGTACTGTTTGGCACAGACAAGCTCCTCGCTCATCCTCTGGGAGAGACATTCGTGTATCTCTGCACAACCGTTTGCATTAGCCTAATTGTTTGCTCATCAGAAAGTTTACCGTTCTGGGGCTTTGCTCAAGCTTTCTACCCTTCCACATGTGCTGTATCTACTTTCTGTTGGAAATGTATCCATTCTTAAGGGGCTAACTCAAGCCTCGCATCTTCAATTATGAAGTTCTTTGAGTTATACACTAAATTCCATTTACTGTGCTATTCCTTCATTACAGTCATTTTGTATTTTCATCTGACTCATGCTTGTCAGCTCTCTGCCTTTCTTGTCACTTATCTAATCTGTATAGATTTATTTCTGTTAGCTTTCCCCTCACAAGCCAAGTTCTCTATTCCATTAATCATTCCCATCTTCCTTCTTTGAACTTAATCTAATTTGTCTGAATTTCTTGACACTGAAGGTTTCAGAGTAAAATATTCCAGCAGAATTCATGTCAAAATCGTGTGGAGTATTATCTATCTCTTTGTTTTAGCAGAATTTAGTCATAAATGTGCAGATCTTATTCTTATAGCTTCTTATGCATACTTCTATCCAAACATATTATATTGTAATTGACCATTTATAAGTCTTTCTCACTGGAGTATGGGCTCTGAAAAGGCAGTGTTTGTAGTCACCCAATAGATAACTACCGGAATTGAATATTACATTTCTGTGGAACTTTCTGCTGTAATATTTACTGTTATTACTTTTCATAGGAAAACAAAATATCTATATTAGAATTTCAAACCCCTGGATATCAATATTAGAATATTTAGATCATTATGACTGCCGTGTTGGGTTAGACCTTTCTGTCATTTAGCAATTTATTGCCTCTCAGCTCAAAATCTACCTTTTTCTTTTTTTACCCTTGCTTTGTGACTGGAGCTGGACCTGCAAAAATTGCTCCTTTGTCAGTTGGCCTAATGTTAGAGTTTATTAGCAGGGGGCACTAGAGGAAAACTGCAAGGCACAGACGAGCAAGGGACTTTCTCCCTCCCAGGTTCCACCGTGCTTTTCTTCTTATTCCTCTTGCACGGCTACCGGCAGCTTGTGGGAGACCCAGTGACACTCACTCTCCAGAAGGTTTCACTGGCACCGCAGAAAGAGACTTCCTACTCGCCATCCCCAGTCCATCAGCACTCCAATAAAATTCACCGCCATCCAGGGGGCTGCAGCCTCACTATCTCCAGTGGAATCTGAGTCTCAGCCTTGGGGTGCTGTGTGCGTGTGGGGATTCTTCCGTTCGTTCCTTCTTTGGGTCCCCTCCCTCGGCCATAGAGATGGTAGTTGTTCTCTACATTTTCTATTCCTATATTCTTTTGTGGTCTTTTTAATTCTTTTTAGTCATTAACCACCCTTTATTAGTTAATAATTCTTCATATTAAATTTGTCCTGTTAAAATTACTGATGTGATTTCCTCCTCCAGCCTCCTGACCGGACTCTGACTGATACAACTTGGTTTAGGCGTTCTTGTACTCTGTGTGTTCAAAAATGTCCATATATGACATATAGTCAAAGCATACATACAGGTTGTCCATTTAGAAATAAACCCTTCTCATAGCTTGTACAGCTGGTATTTTTTATTATGATGATGATTTAACTTATTAGGTTACAATGATATTTCTAATGTTTTCCTTCAAGGGTAAATATAGTAAGTGTCCAAATTCTTCATGGAGGGACTAATTTGTAAAATGTTTTGAGAGTGATGTCAAAAGGGTTACTAATAGTATTAATAATAGCAATAATAATGATGTTAACAGTTAACATTTATTGAATGCTTGGCATTTACTAGCCACTGTTCTAAGCGCTTTACATATATCATCATATCATTTAATTGTCTTAAAAATTTTATGAAGTAGTATTAATATTATCCTGATTTTTATGAATGAGATAACCAAGACGTAAGTATGACCAACTAAAGCCCAGAGCATAAATCACAATCTATGGCTTACCAGATATTGGTGCAGGAAATAACGAGATATTTTCATCAATTGCAAGCTCCGTATGAGCCATGAGTGTGATACAACTACCACAAAGCTAATTAAATGTCAGTTGGCATTTAAGAAAGGTAGTGTCTTAAAAAGGAGGTAATAATTCCATCAGACTTTCACTTTTGAGACATCACTGGAAATACCTGTTTTAGTGCATGCCAGTGCAGTTTAAGAAGGATTTGGACCAATGCATACAGATGAAGGAAATCAGGAATGCATACAGATGAAGGAAATCAGGATGGCAAGAAGTTTTAAAACAATAGCCCTATATGAAAGTGGTTGAATTAGATAAGGATATTTGGTCAAGAGAAGAAAGCCTTTTCAGAGGAAGGCAGATAACTTTTTTAAATATTTGAAAAGCTGTCGAGTGGAGGAGGAATTTATTCAATGTGGCCTCGGAAGCCAGAACAAGTACTAAACCAAACCAAAACCAAACCTGTTGCTGTCGAATCTATTCCAATGCATAGAGACCCTATAGGACAGAGTAGAATTGCCCTCGTAGGGTTTCCAAGGCTGTGATCTTTATGGAAGCAGACTGCCACATCTTTATTCTGACATTTTGTTTCGCAGCCAAGCTCTTGACCACTGCGCCACCAGAGCACCTTAGAACAAGTACTAAAGGGTAGTAATTACAAGGAAGAATGTTACTGCTAAATGTAAAAAAAAATAATGAGTTCCAACTATCTTGAGGTTCCAGTAGTTCTGTAGAAAGAATAGAATCATACAATGGAAAATGCCATGACAGAACATTGTCTGATCTGGTATAAAACAGTGTGACAGACACACGCCTTTAGAAGAGTCTGAAAACCGTCTGGTAGAGCTTTTGTAGAGAAGAGAATTAATGCATTACTTAGTTCTGGGATATCTTCCAAATTGAGACTTCACTGTTTTATTAAAATCGAATTACACTGTCAAAACGTAACATTTAGCTATTCACCTACAGGTTTGGAATTTGGCTTATTTTCCCTTTAGCACCAGTTCTAGTCTCTGCCTCTCCTCAGTCCAGGGGAGGCAGGATCAGAGAAATCAAAACTGAACTCTCGTACTATCCTGAAAGCAATGAAAAGAACACTTCTTCCAAAACCTATGGGATATAGTGAAAACTCGACTAAAAAATTTATGGCTTTAGATGCCTTCATTCTTAAAGAAGAAAGATGACAAAGAAGGGGACACAGTGCTGATCTTAGTAGAAAAAGAGCAATGCAATAAACTAAAGTAAACCAGAAAGATAAAATTAACATTAGGTTCGAATCTGGAAATCTACCAGCATAATCCGGCACAAAAAGAAATGAAAGGAGGGGGAAAAAAAAACACATGATTTTATCAGTAGATGCTAAAAAGGCATTTGATAAAATTTAAGGAGGATTCCTTATATTTGAAGCAAAACAGTAAGAAGAAAACTACTTAAATACAGTAAACTATTTGCCAAAAACAAGCAGGAAATATTACCTTAGCTGATAATATAGTAAAATCATTTAAATTCAAATTGGAAGGATAGCTGCTACCACTATTATTATCCAAAAATATCTTGAAGTTTTCAGCAAATCTTTGCATACTAAACTTTGTCATTTCACTATGCACATGTACTTGGTTTTGTTAATTCACATACTTTTTAATTACCCATTTTCACAAAATATCAAGCCATTCATAGACTTCTTCTTTATTTTTTTTTAAATTTCAAACTCATATTGCACTAAGTTCACATTACCTATGAAGAGTGTTTCCTGCAAATGTTACAGAAGCAAAAGTGGCATACTGAATAACTCTTCCACTCCCCACTGACAAGGTTTGTACTCTTCATCAATTATTACATTTATGTATAATTATGGCTTCCTGTTGGAGTTCCTATTTTTTCCTCATAGAGTAGTATGTCAATTCTTACCTCTAAATCACACACTCATAGGAGCAGTCACCCTCATACTTACTATTCTTCAGAATTTTCTTTTATATTCTCATCTCTATTTTTCCAGGTGAATTTTAGAAAATTAAATATTTTTTTCCTACTACCCCACTATCATTTTTCTACCAGTTATTCTCAACAAATCATTTTGTCCTCTTCACGAAGTTCTTAGTTAAAGAATATCTCTATATAAATGCTAAAATTTATTTCTAAATTAGGTTGACCCTTATGATGCTGGTTGTCCTGGTTGGACAAAACCAGGTAAACGGTTACTCTTACAGAATTCTCGTGTTATAATCCTTTCTCTTGAAAGTTTCCCATTATTGTCTTCACAGTATTTCACATCACAGAGAAAATTGGAGATTAACTTTATTTTTTATGTTAGCATTTTTGTGGGAATATGGATCACTGTGAGTTGAAATCAACTTGGAGGCAATTGTTTTTGTTTTGTTTATGGCTAGCTATAGGCCTCCACTGGCATAGTGGTTAAGAGCTATGGCTGCCAACCAAAAGGTTGGCAGTACGAATCCACTAGCTGTTCCTTGGAAACCCTATGAAGCAGTTCTACTGTGTCCTACAGGGTCGCTGTGAGTTGGAATCAACTCGACAGCAATGTTTTTGTTTTTGTTTTTTTTAATAGGCCTCTCTGGAGTCCCTGGGTGATACAAACAGTTAATATCTTGGCTGCCAGCTGAAAGGCTGGAGGTTCAAGTTTCATCTAGGCTTATTGTTTTGAGACTTCTTGCCATCCTGATTCCTTCATCTGTATGCATTCCTAATTTCCTTCGTCTGTATGCATTGGTCAAAATCCCTCTAACACTGCACTGGCATGCACTAAACTAAATATTTCAGTGGTGTCTAAAAGTGAAAAGTCTGATGAAATTATTACTTCCTTTTTAATAGATACTCTTTGGGGTCATTAACCATCTTTTACTAGTTAATAATTCTTCATATTAAATTTTTCCTGTTAAAATTACTGGTGTGATTTCCATTTCTGGTCTCCTGACTGATACAACTTGGGTTAGACATTCTTGTATTCTATGTGTTTAAAAATGCCCATACATGACATTTCTTGGAAGAAAGGCCTGGCGATATTTACTTCTGAAAAATCAGCCATTGAAAATGCTATGGAGCACAGTTCTACTCTTACATACATAAGTTGCCATGAGTTGGAGTCAACTCAATGGCAACTGGTTATAGGCTTCTTTAGATTTGAAACTTTAAAAACCTTACTTTGAAAAACCAATGAAATTTGTTTTTCATTATTGGCTCTTTTATGCTCTGTAATAGTTGCTCTGTTTTCTTTGAGGATATCTTTTATTTACAAATTAACCTCCCAGGACCTACATCCATTTCTCTTTAGGTATTGTATAGAGTCTAGAGTTAAAGAGTCTTGATGATATATATTTTTCAGATTATTCTTTTCTTATTGCAATTTATTAATGTTTCTTAGGGGTACTTTCCTTCTAATCACTATGGAGATAAGGAAGAAGGCATTTTCTGTAATACTTTTTAAATTTCTATAATTAAATCAGACCCAGAGGAATGAGCTCCATTTGAGCCCTCAGAATATTGCTCTGCTTGTACTGAAAAATTTTTTCACTAGCTTCCACATTTTCTTTATTTTTTTTCTCTCTCTCATTAACTCTTTTCTGCTTGGTTAAATCAATACTCAGTATTTAAATTGTCATGACTATGTAAATATTATTTGCAGTTGAGCAATGTATTGTGCAAAGATTACATTTCTTTCCTGAACTAATTACTGCTTACTTGGCATTTATAATGACCTCACTATTTCATCTTCCTGGACCTCTCCAGGGCCTTGCTGCAACTGGGCCTCTCTAGGTCTGCTACAAAGCTGACGTGTTGGTACTTCTCTTCACCAGCCATCTGGAGGCTTGCATCTCTTTTGTGTTAGATCCTTTCTTTTTTGGTTGATATGCTCGTTTTAGTGAAACAGCCTTTAGCGAAAGGTTTTATGGATCCCCAGAATTCTATCTTCATGCTTGATTGAAGTTTGTTTGGCTTGATTGATAATGTGGATCTTCATGTTGGAAATCATTTTCCTTCAGAGATTCGAAGGCACATTCCATTATCTGAAGTCTCTAATCTTGAGATATCTGCTGTCATTTTCATGCCTGCACCTTTGCAAGTGACTTTTACTCCTCTATTTCAAGGTTTTTTGTTGTTAGCTGCCACTGAGGCAGCCTCTGACTTATCATAGTGACCCTCAACTCATGGCAACCCTATGCACATCTGAACAAAACTTTGCCTGGCTCTGCGCCATCCCCATGATCTGTTGCTGATTGAACCCTTCCACTGAGAGATTATTGGTCAGAAATCGAACTCGGTCTCCTTCATGGAAGGAGAGAATTCTACCACTGACTCAACCTCTATTTGAAGGTTTAAGGTCTTCTTTTTACCCACAATAATCTGCCTTAGTTTGGATCTGCCTTAGTTTGGATCATCTTTAATTTCCTGTGCTGAGCAAATTTCTGTTTGAAAACCTTTATTGAAAGTATTACGTACTTGATAATGATGTCTTCTCTGTTTTCTCTTTGCAGAATACCTACTAATTAGCCAGATACTGAACTCCTGGAATGAACCTCTAATTGTTTTAAAATTTTCTCTATCTCTTTCTCTTTTTTGTTTTTCTAGAAGATTTACTTCATTGTTATAGATTGGATTGTGTCCCCCGAAAATATGTATTGTAAATCCTAACCCCCACGCCTGTGGTTGTGAGTTGGAATCTACTCAACGGCAATAGGTTTTATTTTATTTTTTTGGAGCCCTGGTGGCGCAGTGGTTAAGAGTTCATGCTGCTAACCAAAGGGTTGGCAGTTCTAATCCGCCAGCTACTCCTTGGAAAACTTATGGGGCAGCTCTACTCTGTCCTATATGGTTGCTATGAGTTGGAATCAACTTGATGCAACAGGTTTGGTTTCGTTTTTTTATACCTGTGGTTATAATCCCATTTGGGAATGGGTTTTCTTTGTTATGTTAATGAGACAGTAAGAGTATAGGGTTATCTTGAGTTAATCTCTTTTGAGACTTAAAAGGAGCAGATTAAGGGAGCAAAGATAGAGGAAGATAGATGGCAGGCCACCAAGGAACCATGAAATAGAAGCTGAAAAGAGACCATGAACTTCCTCAGGCCAACAGAGAGAGAAAGCCCTTCTCCAGAGCCAGTGCCCTGAATTCAAACTTCTAGCCTCCGAAACTGAGAATAAACTTCTTTTTGTTAAAGCCACCCAGTTGTCATATTTCTGTTATAGCAGCACTAGATAGCTAAGACACTTGATATTTCAAACTTTTATTGAATCTTTCATTTCTGCTATATTTCTAATTTCTATGAAGTTTCTTTCTTCTTCTCCATATATTCCTTTTTAATAATATTCTTGTTATATAGATACAATATCTCCTACTATTTTTTAGGGATTTTAATTATAGGTTTTATTCTTTAGTTTTTAAATGTTCCTTATATTTCCTCTATTTCTTTTGCTTTCTGATTTTCTCTGGGGTTTCTTTCTTTTGTGCTACAGTATATTCTCAATGGTCTGGTGATTCTTGACTGATTAGCTATATGTCGCAGCAAGGCACAAAAATCCTGACTGGAAATTCTCTGTGCATGTGAGTGTGTGTGTGTGCGCCTGCGTGTGTGTGTGTACGTGTGGGCATGTAAGGCTTGAGGACTGGTAGGGTTCATTGTAGCATGATGCATCAGCAGTCCATTCATTGGGACTCTAAAATGTCAGTATCTCTAAGTCTTCTAAGATGGTCCGTTTTCTCAGAGAGGGTTAACTGTTAATTCTTAAATACAGAGAAGTCTCATCACGGTCTAATATTGATAAATAATGGCAATGTTTTGTTTACTGTAATTTTTCTGGCACCCAGCAATCGTTTCACATGTATTAGCCCTTTCTTTTTTTTTAAATTATTGTACTTTAGATGAAGTTTTACAGAACAGACTAGCTTCTCATTAAACAATTAGTACCTATATTGTTTTGTGAATTGGTTATCAACCCCACGACATGTCAACACTCTCTCTTCTCGACCTTGGGTTCCCTATTACCAACTTTCCTGTTCTTGCCTTCTTGTCCTTGCCCCTGGGCTGGTGTGCCCTTTAGTCTCTCTTTGTTTTACAAGCCTGTCTAATCTTTGGCTGAAGGGTGAATCTCAGGAGTGACTTCATTACTGAGCAAAAAGTGTGTTCGGGGTTTCTCTAGTCCCTGTCGGGCCAGTAAGTCCGGTCTTTTTCTGTGAATTAGAATTTTATTCTACATTTTTCTCCACCTCGGTCTGGGACCCGCTATTGTGATCCCTGTCAGAGCAGTCAGTGGTGGTAGCCAGCAGCCAATATATTAGTTCTCTTTCTAACGGTGAATTTATTTCAGTCTTTTCAGCAAAGAAAAAGCACGGTTGAAGACCAGACAATAGGACATAAGCTATTTATTGAAGATATACATTTTTTAAAATGAAGAAAAGAAATAAAAAAGAAGGAGAAGTAGAAGGAAGGGTGAGAAGGAGGAGGAAGGGTAAGGGGGAGGAAGTGGACTAAGATGAGAAGAGGTGGAAGAAGATGGGAGAAAGGAGAGAGGGAAAAAGAAAGAATGGAAGTGGGGGAGGAGAAAAAGGGAGAGAGAGGGAAGGGAAGAGGAGGAGAGGGTGGAAGGCAAAGTCAGAAGGAGAGTGAGAGGAGAAGAAAGGGGAAGAAGGGGGAGCAGGAGGAGGAAAGGGAGGGAGAAGGGAAAGAAGAGGGGGAAGAGGAGGTAGAGGAGCTGAGTGGTAGGAAGGAGGAGAGAGGGAAGCAGAAGAAACACTGAAACATGCTCGGGGCTTTCTAGTCTCGTTGATGCTGTCACCTCAGTTATACCAACCAGCATCTCTTTTAAAATACCCTGCAGTCTAGCCAAACAGTACTGGTAGCCGTCTCCAGAATAGAGGCTAAGCCTGCTTGACTTTGTTTCCCATCAGGTAGTAACAGTCCCACTGCTTTTTGTTTATAACTTCTCTTCAAGAGTTATCAAGTAATGCCTACATTACAGATACACACTTTTTTAAAAAATCTTCAGCAGATAAGAGTTATCAAGCAATGCCTTATGTTATCAATACCTGCTTATTTGTTTTTATCTTTTTCCTTAGATTATAGCATCCCGAAAGGAAAGACAGTCTTGTCCAGGGTTTCTCAACTTATTGTGGTGAAGGACCAACTTTTTATTTTTATTGTTTTAATTTCCAATCCATCATAGATTGATACTCTTGTATCATACACTTAAATGTCACAGCACTATCAGAATTCTTTACGAGTTTCTAAATGCCTACTCTTACTTTTTGTACTTATGGAGTCATGCACTGGGGTCCCTGGGTGGTGCAAACTGTTAAGCATGCACTTAACTGGAAGGTTGTGGTTCGAATCCACTCAGAGGCTCCTTGGAAGAAAGGCCTGGTAATCTGCTTCCAAAAGGCCAGTCTTTGAAAACCCTACGGAGCACAATTCTACTCTGAAACACATGGGTTAGCCGTGAGTTGGAATTAACTCCATGGCAACTGGTTTGGTTTTTTAATTTTAGTCATGAACTGGTAACAATTCACAGACTGGTACCATTTTACTGAGTAAACTTGGAGAAGCACTGGTCTAGTCCACCATTGCATCTTCCTTTTTACCTAGCAATATGACTTGAACAGAATTCTGCATTAAATAAATGTTATCTAAATAAAATTGAATCAAGATTCAGAAATAAAGACATAGTTCGTAGAAATGAAGTCTTGATTAGAATAAAATGGTAGAAGATCCAGTTTTTGTTTTTAACCCTTGATTTACACTTTGAAGGTTTAAATGTTAAGCAATAAACAATGTTGTCAAAAATAATGTGAATTGCAGTTTTTTTTTCAATATATTAAATATTTAAGTTTAAATACATTGGCACTATCCTTTGGATGGAGCCCTGGTGGCAGAGTGGTTAAAGAGCTCGGCTGCTAACCAAAAGGTCAAAAGTTCGAATCCACCAGCCACTCCTTGGAAACCCTATGAGACAGTTCTAGTCTGTCCTATAGGGTTGCTATGAGTTGGAATTGACTCGATGGCAACAGGTTTGCTTTTTTGGTTTATCCTTCATTTAACATTTATAAAAAACAAAACAAAACAAAAAACTCCAGAACTATTGCTGTCATGTCAATTCTGACTCATGGCAACCCCACATGTTACAGAGTAGAACTGCTCCATAGGGTTTTCTTGGTTGTAATCTTTACAGAAACGGTTTGTCAGGCCTTTCTTCTGCAGAGCTGTGAGGTGGGGTCAACCCACCAACCCTCAGTGTAGCCGCCAATTGTAAACGACTTGCGCCACTCATTGTCAAAAATAAATATCTAAATGTTTTACTAAATTCTCCAGCAGTAATGATTTGGTGTTGTGATTTTTGTAACATCAAAAGAAAGCTTAATACGTATTCATAGTAATAGAAAAATATCTCCGTCTAGCAGGCAAGTTTAGAACAGCAGCTGACATTATTAACATAATATTTTACACACAGAGCCCTTCAAATAATGAATTAATACACTTAATTACACTGGACAGCTGCTCACAGTGCAAAGGGCAGCAATGCTATCAAACCCTTTCTCAAGACCTTCAACCTAAAATCTGGTGGCTTAAGAAAATTAGGAATGTATGCTTTGATTTATAGGGCAGCCCCCTAATCTGTGACTTGCTGGTGGTACGGGGAGCTTGGAGTACCTAGTCTGCCCTGGGCCTATTGCGATTAATGTCGATAATCAAAGGCCGGTGAGTTACGGAACACATTTTCAAAATAACTTCTCTAGAGAGCCTCAGTTTTAAAAAGGCTTTCAAGATTTTTAGTATCCAGTTGAGCTATAACATACACTTCATTGAAATACCACCTGCATGGTATGATAATTTAGCCAATATCTGGGAGAAATGTCTCATTAAGTGTTTTATCTTTTACAAGCTTGTCATTGAAGCTAAGGGGAAGGGCTACAGTTTACCTGTAGTGGAAGGCTGCCCACTGTGGGGTCAAACCCCAGGCACTATATTTCATTTTGAAGTTGAACGTGACCAGCAGGTTCTAATGGTAAGTTTTGAATGTGATTTAGTAAAAATTTCAGTGAGGAAATAACAATGTTTCTAAAAACATGAAACATTTCATTTTAATATCTACCTCAGTTGGCATGCCATATTTTATAGCAGTTTAATGCATTTTTTTTTCCTGATAAGCTCTTACAGTGTAAGTGATGCTTGGCTTTTGCTCATTTTTGGCAGCCACCGATTAAACTGTGATAACTGATTTGTTCTGCAGAGTTCAGTACAAAATCTCTTTGAATCCAAAAGTATTCTGTACTTTGAAAATGTCATTAAAAGTGTAGAAAAGGTCATGTTTTGAGACTGATGAAATAAAGGTCAGTCATTCTTGGCTGGATGAACAGAATTTAATTAGGAAGTGAGACTTTAAAACTTTTTTGCTAGCACTTTTATAATGCAAATCGGGGTTTTACAATGCCTCTAAAAGCAATAACTTTTCTTATGTACATAATTATTTTCTTGAATAATTAAAGTGATTATTTAGACATTCATGATGATTCCAATGAATATGAAACTCCAAAGAGAGCATGAAGTGTTAGTATGCCTGAAACTGCCAGCTCTTTAAGCGAAAGCCCCATTTTAAAACGGTAGCCCATGTGTTGTATATCTTCATGGAGATACCATTCTATCTTTCTGTCTCAGTTTTCCAGTATTTAAAGAGTGACAGTATCTGTTTTCTCTACGAGAATCAGTAAAGATTCACTGAATAAGATAAAACAAAGGCTCATCAATACTTTGAGTCTTCTAAAAAGAGCGCCATTTATATTGTCATGAAATTAGATGACTGATGAAGAATAATTCAGTTAGAAATTCCGCTTTAGGTAAATTTACAGAGTTAAAGAAAAAAAAAAGGAACTACTCTCTCCAAGCAACCTTAATTAGTTTTCTTTCCTTTGAGGTGAGTTGAGGGTAGTCAAATGAATAAAATCAAAGCACTTTATTTATATTACATATTTATTTCCTATTCATATAGTCCAGCCTCTTGTATTATTTGCTCAGCACACAGACTGAATAAGTCCGGTGAAAGGATACAACTCTGAGGTGTACTGCAATACAATGGATCACTTTCATATGGCCTTTCTTGCCATGATCTTGTAACTCCCACCAAAAGACTAGGTAAGGCTATGCAAATGAGGATGTGTGGCCCTCCAAGGGGATTGGTCAGTTTTGTCACCCCTTAGGCTTAAAATGAGCCATCCCAGAAGCTGGAGGAGAGGATCTCACCACTACCAAGGAAGAAGAGCTATGAGTGGACCCAGAATCCCCGTCCTGAGAAGTTCCTGGAACCAGGAGACTGAGAGAGAGAGTGTTCTGTAACACCAAAGATGGTGAGAAGCAGCGCCAGAGAAATGGGGGCAGCAGAACCAGGAGACTAGCAGCAGATGGCCTGGCCCATGAAGCCTGATAGCTGAATGCCTCCAGACAGGAGGCTTGCTGGTGAAGTAAGGTGACTTCAGGCACTTGGTGAGATAGGTTTGCCTACCCACGGAGCTAGAGCTGAGTGCCTTCTGGATGAGGATTACTGGTTGAGTGGGGTGCCTTGGGGCACTTATTGACGGGGCTAAAAGAGCTTTGTAACACTTGCCTGAGCAGGGCAGAGACCAAGAGCCAGAGAGGCGTGCCTGTAGGCACAGCCAAGAAGAGGCTGTCTTGATGTATCCTGAGAGTTCCTGAAGCTGAACTGTAACCTGTTACTTCTCTAATAAACCCCATAATTGTGAATACTGTCTATGAGTTCTGTGTGGCCATTGCAACAAATTTTCGAATGCAGCAGAGAAGGAGATAGTGCTGTGGGGGCACAGTGGGTGTCAGAATTGGTAAAGATGGTGGAGAGAGGAGGTATGTCTGACCGTCACCTCATAGGAATCAACCTTGAGCTGTTGATCTTGAATTTCCTTCCCCCCTGTGAAGTTAGAGGAGGTCAGACACCGTGCCCAAACCATTATTACACATACCTTTCCTGATTTTAAACCACGCAGTATCCTCTTGTTCTGTTGGAACGACTGTCTCTTGGTCTATGTACAGGTTCCACATGAGCACAATTAAGTGTTCTGGAAATCCCATTCTTCGAAATGTTACCTGTAATTTGTTATGATCTGCACAGTTGAATGCCTTTGCATAGTCAATAAAACACAGGTAAACATCTTTCTGGTATCAGGACTGGAGGAAGACTCATTAACAACCTGTGATATGCAGATGACACAACCTTGCCTGCTGAAAGTGAAGAGGACTTGAAGCACTTAGTGATGAAGATTAAAGACTATAGCCTTCAGTATAGATTACACCTCAACATTTAAAAAAACAAAAAACAAAAATCCTACAACTGGACCAATAAGCAACATCATGATAAATGGAGAAAATACTGAAGTTGTCAAAGATTTCATTTTACTTGGATCCACAATCAACAGCCATGGAAGCAGCAGTCAACAAATCAAAGACATCTTGCAGTGGGCAAATCTGCTGTAAAAGACCTCAACAGCACCTAGCAACAACATACTTATTTCTAGTAAGAGATTGTTTTCAGGACTGAAGTAGAAATAAAGTCTTATTTCAAATTGAATCAACAGCACTCTCTTCATGTAGTATTTCTACATAGGACATCTAACAAAAATCTTAACCACTATTTCTATTTTATTCATATATACATTCAGTAAACACATCTTTCCTCAGGACTTCTACATAGTTACCCTTTCCAAGGTGGCTTGACACGTTTTTAAAAGACTCATAGTCCTTGAAAACAGCACTGGTGGCATTAAATAGACATTGGTTGTTGTGTAAATAAAGGGGGAAGGAAACTCAAGATCAACAGCCCAAGGCTGATTCCTATGAGGAATTCCTACCTCGAAGTTTTGTTTTAAATTTTATTCCATAACATCACTTAAGACTATTTCTTCTCATCAGTGAGGCCTTATGTGTGCCAAGTTTTAGCTGTTTCCTGATGGATGGCTATTTGATGTCTATAAATTTAGACTAATTTAGAATTATGTGTGCCATAGAGTCAATTCCCACTCATAGCGACCCTATAGGACAGAGTAGAACTGCCCCATAGAGTTTCCTAGACTGTAATCTTTATGGGAGCAGATCGCCAGGTCTTTTTTCCCAAAAGCAGCTGGCAGGATCAAACCGCCAACTTTCAGTTAGCAGCTGAGTGCTTAAACATTGTGCTAATAGGCCTTCTTTATGTGATATGAAGTAGTTGTAAATTCCCATAGATTTTAAAGGACTTCTCATTTGACTTCCCTTTTTAAAACAATTAAATCATAAAAATTGTCATGGCCAAGTGTTTAGAGGATACAGTTATATAATTTATCCAATATTATATTTAAGTTTCAATTTTAACAAAATTTTATCTTAAGTAGATATGTAGTCTGTATGAGATCAGATTTGCTGTTGGGTTGAATGGATTTAATGATTGAATAGATGCTCTTTATATTTGATAGATTGGTTTTTAAATCTTTTAATTTTTGAAATCAAAGATCTCATCCAATTTTGGGGGGAGTGGTTTGCCTATGATATATAATGGTACCAATTCTAGAAGTAAAACTCATATGAACTGTGACATTTGGCTTAATGTGACACTTTATTATATGAACAAATTAAATAGTGGCGGAAGTGCTGATAACACCCTTTTGAAATATCATCAGCTATAAAGCCCTGCACCACTGCTTTCTTTATAAGCAGAACTTAAATAAATCTACTTAATGACCCTATGTATTTTCTTCCCTCCATGTAACACCATGTTCCTGCCTTCTATAATCTGCAGTTACTTCCTTTTCCCTGAGGAGAACATTTCACTGAAGAAATAAAAGCTGTTTCCAGTCACAATCAGCTTCTCTGTTTCCTAAGAAATTTTTTAATTGTAAGAACTGAGGAAGACTCTTTTTTGATGATTCTTCTGTACATTAAGGAGTCCTGGTGCCCAACGGTTAAAGCACTTGGTTGCTAACTGAAAGGTCAGCAGTTCGAACCCACCAGCCACTCTGTGGGAGAAAGATGTGGAAGTCTGCTTGCATAAAGATTTACAGCCTTGGAAACCCTATGGGGCAGTTCTAGTCTGTCCTACAGGGTTGCTATGAGTTGGAATTGTCTTTACGGCAGTGGGTTTCTACTGTACATTATTGTTAAAGAGTAATGAGTCCGTGCTTCTTAAAAATGCATCCTGAAACCCATGCATTCAAGTCACCACTGTCAAAATATACACATACATGATTGATTACCCAATTTATTGATGATATTGTATATGCCATTGTGGTGTAGTTTAAATGATTTTGACAAGTACAGAGGAGTGTCATTGACAGGTGCTGAAATAAATGATGGGTTTAAGCTTTCAAACGTTTTTACAGCATTTCACTGAGTGGCAGGTTGATAAATTAAAATTACAGTTTGTAGCATCAGGCCTGAAAGCACAACTGCTTTAGATTACAAAAATAGCACTGTGGAAACTTTGTGTATTCTCCAGAGAAGTAGCCTGGAGGGTCTTTGAAAAAAATGAAATGAGTGCAGTTGCTAAAAGAATCATTAATTTTGCGGTAGCACTGTCTGAGTCTAGAAAAACAAAAAGCAAAAAAAAAAAAGATTTTTAGAAGAGGAAAATTGGCTTTATCTCCTTATTGCCTTTTCCTTAGAGACCTAGAGAAAACTGAAACCACATCATAAAAAAATAGGCATTGAATTGGCCTTTAGTGACTCCAGGATGTCAGATGGTATATTGAAAGCTTAGGGACAGTTTCTTGTTAACCTTCCCTTACTTTCAGCGCTGTACCTGGATTTCAGCTTGTCATACTGTTACCACGATCCCACCAAGTTCTGCGGAGGGACCCATGAGACAGCACTCAATCAGTCACTGATTCTGATATGCTTAAAGAAAATGATGTTTCATCAGACGTTACCTTTTCATTTTTAGTTCATGCTACTCAAGTCCTGTCTCTTTTCAAATCCTGCCTGAACTATTGTAACGGCCTCTGGCTCTACTGTGACTTTCCTTTGAACAGCATCATTCTTCAGTTAAAAACAAAACAGGCACACAGACAAGCAAACAGACACATAAACTCCAATGACTCTACCACATATACAGAAGGAAGTAGAACCTCCTTGAATTAGCATGCTTTCTTAATAATTCTAACTTAACTTGCCAGTCTTATCTCCCTACTGTCTTCTCATGAACCTTTCAAGTTTGCCAGACTGAGAAGTCTGACCTGCTTTGTAGAGACCCTTCCCTCATTATTCTTCCTCTTGGGAATGCTGTTCTTATATTTCTCTGCTGAATTCTTACCTCATATTGAGGATAAGCTCAAGTCCTACTTTTTGGTCTTGAAGGTTTTCCTGACAATCTAGCCAATTTCTTCAACCTCTCAGTTCCTTCGTTGCCTATCATCTCACCAGTCATTTGGAAAAAAATCACGTAATTCTGCTTTTACACTTTTATGCTCTAGGGGCAGTTCTACTCTGTCTTATAGGGTTGCTATGAGTTGGAATCTACTCGATGGCGACGGATTTGGTTTTTTTTGGTTTATCAACCGTTATTAAATTAGTATGTTTCCCTTTTTTATGCTCCAATTATCATAAGGGCTTTGTTGCTGTTGTTATATTCACTATTTTATATAACTCTAGGTAAATTCCAGGATTGTTTTCCTGTCTTTCTGCTATTGTTTTATTTTTTTCTTGTCTATTTTCCTCAGAGATATTCCTTCCCCTCCTGCCCCGGGACAGCCCTTCATTCCTGTGCTGATTTCACTCTCTTCTGAACTTCTATTCTCAGAATACAATTTTTATTAAAATTATTCATCCACCAAAAGGTAACTCAATGTGCTATTAACTATTAACCTTCTAGAATATTCAGTCCTTTGGATACAGTTAGTTGGAATTTCCATGATTCAGTGGAACTCACTTCCTTAGGAAAGATTTATAATTGTTGTACAGAATAATAACAATAGTAAATATTTATTTCCTGTTTACTATGTGATAGACACCATTCTTTGTGGTATTATCTCATTCATAACAGCCATAAGAATTAGTTACTACCTCAGATGAGAAAGTGGAGGTACAGAGGAGTTAAATAACTTGCCCAAGTCAGCCAGCTAAGGACCAACATGGGATTCAAACCAAAGCAGTCAAATTAGAGAATTTGGACTCTTAAAGCAAGTGGTTAACAGTAATAGCTTCTGTTACTAAATAGAAGGTCTTAAAAAAAAACCTGGATAAAAGTAAATGAGTATGAAATATTGTTCTTTATCTTAATAAGGATGTCACGGTTTAATAAAGTTTTCATAATAACAGCAGACGTTTACTGAGGATTCAAAGTCAGTTTCACATTGCAAAGAAAAGGGGAAAATATTCCTCCAACGACAATTACTTAGCAAAATATAGTTGCTAGCAGTGATGTAAGTGTCAGTTTTAGATGCAGGAAGAACTTTGCTCCCCAACAGAGTTCACTCCCTCTTGTTTGGACTTAGGGGTAGAATAACTCTGGTACATTTTAGGGGATTCGGGAGATTCAGAGTTGGCTTAGCCATGATCTGTTCACTCATTGAACCACTGCCTCAGTTTTGGTATTTTTATCCTTGATGTGTTCTTGAAGATTCCCAGCTAAGTCTGGGAAATAATGTATTCTGAGACATATCACTATAATGTTTAAATTATTCTGTGATACACTGAAAAAAGTCTGAAAAAACATATTTTATCCATCTTATAATCATCTTCATAATAAAGCTACTCATGCAAAAATTCATCAACAAAAAAATTTATATGAACCAAAGTTTCAATTTCAAAATATACCTGATATATATTTAAAGTCTCCTTTTAAAAATGTCAGCTTCATGCTGAAGAAGTAAGGAGTGATAATTCACATGAAAATTTTCATTTAGTGTCGTGAGTATATTTTACAAGCGGCTCAGTGTCTGCAAAGTGTCCAGAGTCACAGTGCTTGTACTTGATGAGAACTCATGCATTGTCTTGACATGCATGTGAGTCTCTCAGGCTACAAGTGAATAGAAACTTAGTTTCCCCCTCATCTGTATCTTTCATTCAAAAACTGTAAAAAAGCTTTTTCAAGGCAAGACTGATTTTCTACTAAGATTTCTAAGTTAGAATCTTAATTGAGATCATCACTCTGCTGTTGCTCACTTTTCTAAATGCAAAGTTGATGCTTGTTTTCTCATTGTCTATTTCCAAAATCAGATTCTACCTGACACCACATGTCATGGATTGAATTGGGTCCTCCAAAAAATGTGTCAACTTAGTTAGGCCATGATTCTCAGTACTGTGTGGTTGTCCTCCATTTTGTGACTGTAATTTTATGTTAAAGAGGATTAGGGTGAGATTGTAACACCCTTACTAACGTCACATCCCTGATCCAATGTAAAGGGGGTTTCCCTGGGGTGTGACCCTCACCACTTTTTCCTTACAAGAGATAAAAGGAAAGGGAAATGAGCAGAGAGGGGAGACCTCATACCACCAAGAAAGAAGCACTGGGAGCAGAGCGTTTCCTTTGGACCTGAGGCTCCTGCTTGGAGAAGCTCCCAGTCCAGGAAAAGATAGATGAGAAGGACCTTCCTCTAGAGCCGATAGAGAGAGAAAGCCTTCCCCTTAAGCTGACCCCCTGAAATTGGACTTCTGGGCTAGTAGGCTGCGAGAAAATAAATTTCTCTTTGTTAAAGCCATCCACTTGAGGTATTTCTGTTATAGCAGCAGTAGATGACTAAGACACCACATAAAAGGAAGTATTTGCCAGCAGAGTTTTATGAATTGCTCTAATGTGTAATGCTTCCAAGATGATTGGAATCTATCAGTCCTTTAGTGCTCCTTTAGCACCAAACCTTAAGCCAACACTAAAAAACAAGGTTGTTTCATTTATTTTTTTTAATTAATGATATTTGTGTAAGTAAATACATAAAACTTTGGAATATACATTTGTTTCAAATAAAATAAAGAATGAACATCAAGGTTCAGTTGTTTAAGGTTGACTTGAGTTCCTATTTTCTAGTGTGGGTCCTTGAAATAAAGGATGATAGAGCTTTTCATTGAGTCTACATGGCCAGTTTATTTTTAACTGTGCACTGTCTCAATCCTTTCTTTTGAAATATGGCTTCCAGATTTATATTCTAAATCTACTATAAAAAATTGGTAGCTAAAAGATTAGCTTTAATTCAGTTGATTCATTCAATAACCATGCTATATACCACACACTAGGCTACGCCCTGGGGCTAGATGATGAATAAGACATTTCTTCTTTGAACTTCCTAATGGAATAAAGCAAATCACACAGAGCATTATTTAATTACACTTGTGAAAAGTGCTGGGAAATAAAGACACAGACTGCAATGACAGTATATAGCAGGGAGAACTAAATAATTATTTGTGACTTTCATTCAGGTGGACTTTTATGGGAATTGGAAGATTTGTGTTATTGTCAGATGAGAGTCACACATGTTGGGTTACAATATTAGGTAAGTGAGATGGGCAAGAATTTTAATATAATCCCAGTTTAGGTCTAGAGCAATAGCAGAATGGATTTTTATGCACCTTAGCACAGGCATCTTTTCCTGGCAAACCATGAAGACTTCTGTGGCATATGTTCTGGGACCTTTGAATATGGCCTTGTCCCTGAAGCGTGAACTCCAAGATGGTTCTAAATCAACATGGCCGTGTCTACCATATGCATCCAAAACAGGAAGGGGCTGTAGGAAGTTATATTTAAAATATTTTCTCAAGAGATTCCAGAAACCATAAGTGCTTCTTGGGATAAGCATGGCAGGGTGTGGGAGGATGGAAGTGTGGTGTAAGCAATGGTTCCTAGGACTGGCTGGTATCGGAATCACCCACCTAGATAGCTTTGGAAAACACCATATCTATCGACCAACCCCAAGGAACAGAATCAGACTTTCTGGGATGGATTTTCATGCCTCATGCCAGGCTACAGTTTATTTTTTATTTTCCCTTAGGACGATATTTCATTACTCATTTACTGATGTATGTGAAAGGAAGTTCCTCTTACATCAACATAGAGTTAAAGATATGGCATTTGAGATTTCGCTCAACTTCCTTTCACAATTACCTGATCTTTCTCAGTGAGCATATATTTTCTTGTGTTATAACTTTCTTTCACAAGTTTTATTCATTGGTATATTCAGATTTAGTTTTTGTTGTGACAGTTTTTAATTTTATTTCATAATTAGCATAGCACATTTATCAAGGGAAAAATTTGATCGCTAATCTATATTTAAAACTCAAAAAAAAAACACCTCAATTCCGACTCATAGCCACCCTATAGGACAGAGCAGAACTGCCCCATAGAGCTTCCAAGGAGTACTTGGTAGATTTGAATGGCTGACCTTTTCGTTAGCAACCATAGCTCTTAACCACTACGCCCCCAGGGTTTCCAATTTACATTAAGAGATGCACATTAAAAACGTATCAATCTTTCTTTCCATTTTTTTAAAAATTTAAATGACAATTATCAGTGCTCAATATTAAAATATGAAACAATATCTGCACTCAACTTGCTTGATAGCTCATTCCATTCACAATTTGTATTTTTTTCTCTCCATTATAAAAACTTCTTTTGTTTACCGCATGTAACTCAAAGCACTGCATATAATGGAGCTTTATTCTCTGAACTATTTCAGAGCTCTCTGACTCAGTTTCTAGAACATTATAAATGCATATACCTGTAGAACAATAATAATAGCTTAAATTTATGAGCATTTATTATGTGCCAAGAATGTGCTAAATGCTTGATCAAAATTATCTCATTGAAGAGCGTTGACATGTAGGGTTGGTAACCAGCATCACAAAACAACATGTGTACTAATTGTTCAATGAGAAACTAGTTTGTTCTGTAAACGTTCACCTAAAGTACAATAAAAAATAAAATAAAAAAAGACAAAATTATCTCATTTAATCACCACTTCACAAATAAAGAAATGAAAGCTTGGAAGTTAACTAACTGCTTAAACTAATAGAGCTAGCTTGTGTCAGACCCTATGATGATGAACGCAACTACATATTGACAAGTACTTTAAGACCCTGACAGGTAATGGACTGTGGCATGGGATATTGAGCACTGATATATTTATTAATATAATTCATACCTTTTTCTTGAACATAGAATTAATATTAATGTAAGTGAGGTATACAGAATTCTAGACAAATACAATGCTATAGTGTCAACTGATACCATAGCCGTGTATTTATTCCCTTTGCCAAGAGACTGTGAATATAATACTATACATTTGAATTCTTATGGTAGACTTCCTGGTGCCTGGTGGGTGCCTATGGGCACATATGTTCACTATGACCCCATTATCTGACTGAACAGGGTCAGGAGAGAGATTCATACGCACTTTTGGACAATTTTATCTAAAATAATTTTCATGGAGGGGATGGAAAAATTTAGCTGTAAGTTAACACATTGAGTCAGCAGAACCATTTGGGTTACATGCTTCACTTACTTTTAAGATAGATTCTAAGGAACAGCAAGGTCTTATTAGTGCCATACCAGATTTCCTATTTTGAGCATTTGCTCAATTATACAGCATTCTTTTTAGACACTTTTTCTCAGGCCTCTAATACTGGGTGATAAACAATGGATGAGTTTAAAACGAAGATCACTGACGGCCTGCCCTTGGAAAACAGAGGTATTCAGTAAAAAATGAATCTATCCCAAAGTAGTTGGCAAGGACAGGGAACGCTGCAGAGAAACTGCGCTAAGTGAGGCATGAAGAGAAGCTATTTCAGCTCTCTTGACCTGAGGGCAGGAAACATATGCATTCAAAATAAAAGAGCTCTTTGGGCTTAGAGATTTTTAACAATAGGAGTTGATGATCAATGTAGGAAAGAAGCATGCTGTAATGATTTTTTTGGACCAGACCAACTTCACCTTCCATTTTTCACAAAGTCCTCCAATAGATGCATATGCTCCATCTGTCTCTTCCAGCCTCCTTAACAACTATTCTGATTCTTGTGATTCAAATGACTTTCTGAAATGCTTTTATGAGGAGTAGAAGGGAAGAGGGAACCATGTTGCTCAATGACTGACTGAAACATTCAAGGGCCACGGACAAAGTACTAAAAGAAAATTGATCCGATCATTTAAAAATTTAACCCAATACCATGTTGCCGGTCATTAAGCAGGAGTGTAGTGGCTGCCTGTATGTGGATTTTTTTTCTCAACTACAGCAGGATTTCCTTAAGTTAGAGATTACATCTTCCAACACTTTTTGATACTTTAAAACATCAACCAAACTGCTGAGCATGCAAAAGTCCCTTAACATGGCATTTTATTGTATTAGCCAAAGGATTATTGGATAGATAAGATAAAAACTATGCTGATTGTTACTTAGTTCTAAATGCCTGAACACAGTACATGTGTGTACTTGTCAAGAATACATTATGTAAGATAGCACAAGAGCCAGCAGCCCCAATTAGGACACGTACCATGACTCAGAATGATTTCTATTCTTCTCACCCGGTCTGCCTCAAGGGTCTTTGATTCTGTGCTCAAAGAAGCAGTCAGTGTGAGGGAATCGTGGAAAGAAGGTGAAAAGGAAGTAAAGGAGAAAAGAGGCATATAGATTCTGAAGAGGGATTTAGAGATGGAGGAGGAAGAAACACTGACCTATAGTACATTGGAAGAAAACAGTACAAAAATTGGGTAGACAGACTAGGAAAAGTAAAACTGTTATTCAAAGGAATTAAAAAAACAAGAAATTGGAGTATGTCTTTACATGACGACAATATGGACAATCACTATTTTCTGTATTGGCTTTTACAGCAGACCCAGTACTCCATAGACATTCATTAGCTGAATTTCTGAGGTCACAAAACTGCCTAGGGAGCATTTTAGGTAAGTCTTTATAAAATGTAGACAGCAATATTGCTGAAGAAATGATGCAGGCAATGATATGCAATGATTTTGAATACTGGGTGAAATGACTGAAAATACAATCTCATAAGACCACGTTTATTTGAGTTAAATAATTGATGTTTAAAATATTTAGACATCTACTCACCCAACAGACAGGAAAGGCTCCTTTGATTCAAGTCTATGAAAAAAATTAAAAATTTATTTTAATATAACAATATGCTGTACATTCAAAATTGTTTTTACATGAATCTGACAGAATTACTACACTTGTTTAGATGAAAATGCATAATTTACCACCAGTAAAAAGCTATAAACAATATATTAAGACCTAATCTAGACTAATTTAAATTCTGGCTGGATTAATGCGGATGCTAAATAAAATGGGAGAGCCTTGGAATGGGAACGTAGCATTTAAATAATGCGTTAGGATAATAATAGTGTTAGTTTAATTTTGATTTGCACTCTTTCAAAATATTTATTTTCATTATTCATGGTAATCTGTAGAAGTTTCAGTATAATAGCTATTTGTGGTTGTTGGGATAGTAAAGAAATTTCCAATGTATTTGGTTACATCTTTGCTGAGTAACTTATTTCCATGGTAAATATTCTGTAATGAAGAGGGAGGCAGCATGCCATTCACTCTGAGTCATTTACAAGAAGCCACATCTCTTGGAGGTGGGTGTCAGGTCACAGATTAGGGACATGCTATCTCCTCTGTGTCTTCTCAGAACTCGGGTATGTTCTATACTCCCTAGTATGTGGAGAGGGAATCCTAATCATGAAGTCTCTGGTTAATTGTGACACACTGAGCAAGTCACCAACATTTTCTGAGGCTTATTTTTCTCACCTCTAAAATGGGCTAGGATGGCTTCCAGCTAATTTTCTAATTTCACAAATTAACTCTATGTGCTTTGCAAAGGTAAATCAGGAAAGGATCCAGTTCCATATATTACCTAGTTAATAATCAAGGAGACTAGTTGGTGGGTGTACACTGACCACTTTAGTTTTGAATAGGTCTCTGAACATTTGATCGTGGTTTCTTTGTCCCCCTCCCCCCAGTTGTGTGGTGTCGACTCTGCCTCTTGGCAACCCCATGTGTGTCAGAGTAGAATTGTGCTCCATAGAATTTTCAATGCTGATTTTTTGGAAATAGATCGCCAGGCCTTTCTTTTGAGGTGCCTCTGGGTGGACTTGAACCTCTAAACTTTCAGTTAACAGTCTATTGCATTAACCATTTGCACCACTCAGAGACCTCAATTATAGGTTAGATATAGGCAAATATCGAAGAAAATTTTATCTAAATCTTGGTGTTTAAGATTTTTAAGAGGCTTTCATATTTTAAAATCTTTTATTTATATATAAATAGTTTTAGGAAAATGGCAGAAAATTTAATTCTGCAACAAACACTTACTGAGCATTGGCTGACTGCTTTTACCTGTTGACATGGGAAACTGAAGACACCATCTTAGAATTAGGCTAAGGAACTTTTTATAAAAATCTAAACAAAAAAGGCAGTAATTGCTTTTTTGTCTATTTCATTTTGTGTATATAAAAATAGCTTATTAAGAATATGCCTTGATGCATTTAAGGATAGAACTGACTTGAGTCTCTGCCACATGCCCAGGCTGCTTTGGGGGAACACTCGTAGCAGGAAGGAGACACTTCTAGGGATCAAGTGACCTGTAAATGACTCTGCACAGCTCCAGGCAAGGAAGAAGCAGATTGGACCTTTTCTGAATTTCAATATTATTCTGCGTCTCTACCTCCACGTAATTTATTTGCTGTCTTGGGCTTGTTTGTTTTTCCCATACATTTGTGATATGGATAAGCAAACAGATCTAGAGGGAAAAGAGTTGAAGATAAAGAATAAAGTATGCTTAGATATGCTTGCTTTAAAAGATATGACCAGTATCAGGTGATCAAAAGGAAATTAACTCAAAGAAATGAGAGGGTTTCCATATTACATGAAACAAAACCCTATGGGGCAGTTCTACTCTGTAATACATGGGGTTGCTATGAGTTAGAATCACCTCCATGGCAAGGGGTTTGATTTTGGTTTTAAATTATATGAAAGGTCCACGGGTGACGCAAACAGTTTGACCTCAACTAGTAACCTAAAGATTGGCGATTCGAACCCAACCAGAAGCACAATGGAAGAAAGGCCTGGTGATCTGCGTTCATAAAGACTACAGCCAATACAACCCTATGGAGCAGTTCTACTTTGTAACACATGGGGTTGCCATGAGTTGGCATTGACTCAAGGGCAACAGGTGCGGTTTGGGTTTTATATTATATGCTGCATGAGTGCGTCCTCTGGACCTGAGCTTCCTGTGCTGAGATGCTCCCAGACCAAAGGAAGACTGATGACAAGGACCTTCCTCCAGAGCTGACAAAGACAGAAAGCCTTCTCCAGAGCTGATGCCCTGAATTTGGAGTTGTAGCCTACTAGACTGTGAGAAAATAAATTTCTCTTTGTCGAAGCCATCCACTTGTGGTATTTCTGTTATAACAGCACTAGATGACTGTCATGGATTGAACTGTGGCCCCCAAAAATATCTTAAACTTGGCTAGGTCATGATTCCCAGTGTTGTATGATTGTCTACCATTTTTTGTAATTTGAGGTGATTTCCCTATGTGTTGTAAATCCTGTCACCATGATGTAATAAGATGGATTAGCTGCAGTTACACTGATGAAATCTACAAGATTAGATAGTGTCTTAAGCCAATCTCTTTTGAGATATAAAAGAGAGAAGCAAGCAGAGAGACATGGGGACCTCGTATCACCAAGAAAGCAGTGCTGGGAGCACAGCACGTCCTTTGGACCTGAGGTTCCTGCGCAGAGAAGCTCCTAGTCCAGGGGAACATTGATGAGAAGGCCGACAGAGGGAGAAAGGCTTCCCCTGAGGCTGATGCCCTGAATTTGGACTTTTAGACTACTTTACTGTGAGGAAATAAACTTCTCTTTGTTAAAGCCATCCACTTGTGGTATTTCCATTATAGCAGCACTAGATGACTAAGACAATGACCGAGACAGTGACCAAACTATTTATTGCCCAAACATATCTGGCTTAGCTTTGCTTTGGTGCCTTTCAGGGTTCCATTTCTATGCCTAGAATATTGTTCTTCCTTCCTTTTTCTATGCAAGATCCATTTACCTTTCAAATTCAGCTCAGTCTAATCTCCTTGATAAAGCCAATCCTGACAGTTTCATCTGACAGAGCCTTGCCCATCTCTCAACTTCTAATACTTATTGTCTCCATCACTATGATATATTCTGAGGATAATAGCTCTGCATTAAAAGGTTAACTTAGAGTTTCATTAAAATTGTAAAGATTATTAAGTCTGGATCTCTGCTTAGACAAGACGCTACCAATAGTTCTGTGTCAGCTTCCTGATGGACACAGGTGGGAGGTGGTTGCTGATGCTCTCTGAACCCAGCAGAAAGGAAAGACTACCGCTCATTAGCCACTCTAAGTTACTGAGGACAAATTCTAGATACCAGGTCTCCCAAGCATTTTCTATGGCAAAGTAGGGCAGGAAATCTTGGTGGAGAGCCATCATCAGGCCCTTCTACCCCATGCTTCATCCTCCAAGTGACGACACGCTGCAGAAGACAGTGGCAATCATATACTGATGAATGATGCTCTGCTTTGTTAACCAACCGCTCAGTCATTGCTCACTGCATGGTGTCAACTTCTCTAGCCTTGAGATAATTCACAGATTCACCCTAACCTCATTTTTATCATTAATAATATAGAAGAAACCATCACTAACCCAAGGGACTGTTGTGAAGAATATGAGATTATGTATTTCGAGCAACTAGCACAGTTCCTTGTACAGAATGAACTTGATGGCCGTGACTATACCCAAGAGAGACTGTTAACTCTAACAGTTGCAATTGCTTGGATATAGTAATTTTAGTTCTGAAAACTGAAAATAAAACATAAAAGAAAAAAGAAACTACCAAGAGAAATAGCCCTTTGGAGAAGTGTTTATCTATTTAATCCTTAGAAACAGATGATTACATTGGGATATGCCCAGAGAGAACTTTCCTGAGATTTTTTTAAAATATGGTAATTATTTTGTGAAGAAAGGGATTGATTTTATCTTTCTTAAGATTTACTTTCCACATGAAATATGTAGTGAATTTAATAATACTTTATGCAGGACTCACTAGAAAAAAAATCAGGTAAGGAATTAAGAGGAGAATTAAGATAAACCACAGCCTTCAGGAAAATAAGGTACAGTAGAGAAATAAAATAGAATGCCAAATGATGATCGATATTTGGGGCTAAAGAAATTATAATTTTTCTTTTTAATTTAACAAAGACTAAATTGTATTTACTAAGGATTAGGGGTTGTTCGGAAACCCTGGTGGCGTAGTGGTTAAGAGTTTGGCTGCTAGCTGAAAGGTCAGCAGTTCGAATCCACCAGGAGCTCCTTGGAAACTCTATGATGCAGTTCTACTCTGTGCCATAGGGTCGCTATGAATCAGAATCAACTCGATGGCAACGAGTTTAAGGACTGTTCAAATGCTTTATAAATACTGATTCATTTAAGCATCATGATACTTTCTGAGGTAGTTTCTATTATTATTATTCTCATTTTAAAGATGAGGAAACTGACAATGAGAGATGTTAAGTAACTTGCCCAAGGTCACATAGCTAATAAATGATTGAGATAGGATTTGAATTTAAGCATTATGGCTACAAAGTTCATCCCTTGTACCTCACATGTTATGTTGTCTCTAATCTATTTTGTTTGTTATGTGTACTTCATGGCACTGTCGCATTTCCTTTCTTTATACTTTCTGGGTTCTACTGAAAAATCTCAACCACTCACACGTTTCAAATGTCATCTCTAGGTTGGAAATTCTAAAATTTATATCTATAGCATCATTATACATTTTGACCTGTGACTATAGCTGCTCAATGGACATCTTCCATTGTAAGTTCCTCTAACTTAATTTGTCCCAAACTAAATCCATTGTCTTATATAAAAATCCCCCAAATCCAGGTGCTTGACATAAGAGAGGCTTCTGCCAAAAAGATGCAGGCTGAACTCCATCTTGTTTTAAAAACTCTACTTTAGGTTGCTTTCCTTCTGCTTATCACTGAGAGAAGTGGCTGAAAGACAGTGTTTCTGGATGTGTTTGCAGAGGGGCTTGAAAAGAAGTATTGTCTAAACTAGATAAAAAGAAGAAATTGTTTTTTTTGGCAGGCTGTAACAGCAAAGATTGCAATAATGATTGTTTAGGGAATTTTCCAGGAAAGGGTTTTGCAAATGTTTGCAAAAGCTAAGAGACAGTATTTTAAAGAATTGATTGTAAATCCTTTACTCCAAACATCAGTTAGTCAAGTTCTGGCTGTGTGAGGGCACTCTAAAACTGAGATGCTTGGCATGATTAAAATGACTGTCCTAGGTCTAAATCTAAGCTCTATTGTTGAATTAAACCTGTCCAAAGTCCTCCTTTCTGTCTTCCTAAGAATGAAGTCTATGATTTAGAGATGCAACTTCATCTAAAACGTTGACCACCCTCAGCAAACAACGGAGGGGACAAGAATGCGGTTGTGAAGAAATGTCTGTCGGTAAATATCTGTCAGGATGGTCTCAGAAGAACTCCTGCACAGCAGATCCCAAGAAGAATGTATACATAGCTTACTAAGTTGACTCCAAGAAATCTATGTTAGCAAATAAATCGGCTAACTCTGTAAAATTTCAGCTTACCATTGTCCTGTAACCATGTGTAATCCCAAAGCTCCCATGATTGCAGTCACACATTCCTTTCCCCACTTGTCTGGATAAAAAGCTCACTTCCCCTTCCAGAATGTCAGAGCACCTTGGTGAATCCTCACTAAGTGTTGCCTGATTTGAATTGCTCTATTCCTTCAATAAACTCTGTTTTAATTTTAATAGACTCCAGTCGTGCTCTTTGACTGTCTTCTTCCCTCAATCTGCTCTTCCTTCTTTTTCCCTAACTGAGTGGTGTAGACAGCCACTCAAGTGACCAAACTAGACATCTTAGAGTCATTCTCATTAACTCCTGTCCAACAATCCTCACGTTCTCATTAACTCCTGTCCAAACAGATACCCAAGTTCTGTTATTTCTGTTGCCAAAAGCCTCCTTTAGTCTGTTCTTATCTCCCAATTCTTATTATTACAGTTCAAGTCATTATCATTTGTTATGTGGGCTACTAAAATAATCTCCCTAATGAGCATCGTTCTCTAGTATTTCTTTGTAATCTCCATATCTGCTAGCAGAATTACTACCTTTCTAAAATACAAGTCTAATCACGTAATTCCCCTCATTACAAATCTTTGGGTGCTTCTAGTAAATATTCTCTTGTAAGGCACCCTGGGTAGGCTAAGAGTGCTTCATAACTGCTCTCATAGCACCCTGTAACATTTAACCACACTGTATTAAAAACTGTTTATGAATTTTTCCAGCTCCCCACTAAAAGTATGCACTCCTTGAAGGCAGGAACTCACTGTATTTGAAGTACCTAGAACAACACCTACTTCATAGGAGGCTTTCAGTAATGATTTTGTCGGATGAACATCACAGCCTTGTTCCCCCATCTTTACTCCCATTCTTTGACTGCAAGGTAAAGACCAAACCCCATAATACGGTTAAAAGTTCATTCATGATCTGGTTTCAGTGTACCTTCCCAGCCTCTAGCTTCTACTACTTCAGTCTACAGATTCCATGCTCCACCAAATGGGTGAACTGTTTGCTGCCTGGGTAGCATTAAGCTTTTCTACAGCTCTGTTTTTGCATATGCTGTGGTTATAGAAATGACATGACAACCTTGCTTTTGGAAGACTAGTGCTTTGTCATGAATACAATGTGCCTTACAAGGATGCTCCCTTATTATATTTACAGGCTTTTGTAGTTAAAATTGCTGGGTAGAAACATTGTTTATAAATATCGTCTCTACTCTCTTTAGCATTGACTACCCAGGCTTAACCTCTTTTTAAGATGAATGTGTCAAAGGGCTTACGAGCATAGGTTCTGGGTTAGACTATCTTATTACAATCCTGACTCTACTACCTACTGGCTGTGTGGCCTTTGGGAAGGAAGGCACTTTTCTTTGTGCCTCAACTCCTTCATCTATAAAATGGGAAGTAATGATAGACCAAGCTCATAGGATTGGTGTGAGAATTAGACAAATAGCTAAATATACTAGGTAAATAGACAGATAAATGCTGAATAAATTTTATTTAAAAAAAAAAAAACTTTGAGTCATCTGTTCCTTGTTCTTGAATTCATGGGAAGTTAACAGGGATAGGGAATCCAGGTTGGGGAACAGGCTGGTGTATGGGTTATATATTAATAAACCATGTTGGGATATGTTGGACAACATGTGCCACAGCCAGCAGATGGAAATGCAAGCCTGGAATTTAGGCGAGACATCTGGGCTGGAAACATGGACTTAGGAGTTATGTGGTCAATGCAGAGTTAGTATATAAAATCATAGAAGAGAATGACAGCACACAGAGAAGCATGTAGAAAAAGAAGAAGACGACTCAGGAAAGAATATTTGGGCTCACCCTAGGTGTGCAGAAGAAGCAAAGACCAGAAAGAGGCAGGAGAACTGTTTAGCTTTTGCACTAACCTGTATTGGGCACAGTGCATAGCAGACGCCCATGAGTGTTGACTGAGTGAGTAAACTTGTGCCTAGATCTGTGTCTCCAGCCTTCAATCTATTTTGTAGGATTAAAGTGAATAAAGAAGAGATTTTTCTCTGGAAGTAGCTCATGTATGCTTAACCTAAGCCAGAAAGGAGAAGGAATCCGGGAAAGTTAACATTCTCAGATACAGCTCGATAAGAGTTGATTTACAGGCCAAAGCTGGTGTCAAAATCCAGTGACATTTGAAAACTAGTTTTTTAACCCGTGAATGAATAAATGAATTCATTAAGGGAATGGAAGGAGCTCTCTCTCTTTTTTTTTTTTTCCCATACTTTTTTCCTTGAAAATTATTGATTTCCATCTATATTTCAAAAAGTGTGTTGAAAGAAAACATGGGTAAAGAAGTTTTTGGTAGCAAAGAACAGTGTTGCTGACTCTTATTTATCCCCACTATTCTTTCCATGGAGGCCTGGTAGCACAGTGGTTAAGAGCTACAGCTGCTAACCAAAAGGTGGGCAGTTTGAATCCATCAGCCCCTTCTTGGAAACCCTATGAGGCAGTTCTCCTCTGACCTATAGGGTTGCTATGAGTCGGAATCAACTCAATAGCAACAGGTTTGGGTTTTTGTTGTTGTTGTTTGTTTATTCTCTCCACAAACCCTGAAAGAATCTAATAATTATCACACTAGCCAGAGTCTACTATGTACCAGGGACTGTGACAAGCCCTCTACTACATGTAATTCTGACAACAACCTCAGATGAGAAACTGAAGATCAGAAAAACCAAGTCCTTTGCTCAAAATGACACAGCAAAGTCAGAATTCGATTACAGGCAGTCTGACTCAAAAGTCTGTACTCTCAGCTACTTGTTCTACAAACCAGTTGCCACAAGGTGGTTCCCACTCATGGCGACCCCATGTGTGCCAGAGTAGAACTATGCTCCATACGGTTTTCAAATGACTGATTTTTCAGAAGTTGATTGGCAGGACTTTTTTCAGAGGCACCTCTAAGTGGACTCAAACCTCCAACCTCTTGGTTGGAAGCTGTGCATATTAACCATTTGTACCACCCAGGGACTCCACTGCTCTACACTCTAAGAAAAGGTAAAGAACACAATAAATGCTACACTGGGATACACCCCCGGTCAATCTGGCCCTGCAATGGGAGTGACGGAGGCCCCAGACACTGTGAGCTAACACATCGATGATGTGAACCAATTGATTGCTGTTTATGAAACAGTATGACATTCTATTTTATAAACAGCTAATATATTTCTTGAGAATTAGAGGAAACTTATTTTGATATTTAAAATTTAGTCTACATTTCGTCATTAATCTGGAACTAATAGAAGATTTCAGCAAAGTATCAGGATACAAGATAAACATACAAAAATCAGTTGGATTCCTCTACACCAACAAAGAAAACTTCCAAGAGGAAATCACCAAATCAATACCATTTACAACAGCCCCCAAGAAGATAAAATACTTAGGAATAAATCTAACGAGAGACGTAAAAGACCTATACAATAAAAACTACCAGCTACTACTACAAGAAAACAGAAGAGACCTGCGTAAGTGGAAAAACACACCTTGTTCATGGGTAGGAAGACTCCAAATTGTGGAAATGTCAATTCTACCCAAAGCGATCTACAGGTACAATGCAATCCTGATCCAAATTCCAACGGCATTTTTTAATGAGATGAGAAAAAAAATCACCAACTTCCTATGGAAAGGGAAGAGGCCCTACATAAGTAAAGCATTACTGAAGAAGAAGAACAAAGTGGAAGGCCTTGCACTGCCTGATTTTAGAAACTATTATACCACCATGGTAGCCAAAACAGCCTGGTACTGGTACAGCAACATATACGTAGACCAATGGAACAGAATTGAGAATCCAGACATAAATTCATCCACCTTTCAGCAGCTGATATTTGACAAAGGCCCAAAATCTGTTAAATGGGGAAAATACAGTCCCTTTAACAAATGGTGCTGGCATAACTGGTAACCATCTGCAAAAAAATGAAACAAGACCCATACTTCACCATGAACAAAAACTAACTCAAAATGGATCAAATACCTAAATATAAAATCGAAAATGATAAAGATCATGGAAGAAAAAATAGGGACAACGCTAGGAGCCCTAACACATGGCATAAACAGAATACAAAACTTAACTACCAATGCACAAATACCAGAAGAGACACTAGATAACTGGTAGCTCCTAAAAATCAAACACTTATGCTCATCAAAAGACTTCACCAAAGGAGTAAAAAGACAACCTACAGACTGGGAAAAAAATTTTGGCTATGACATATCTGATCAGGGTCTAATATCTAAAATCTACAGTATACTGCAAAACTTCAACCACAAAAAGACAACTAACCCAATTAAAAAATGGGCATAGAATATGAACAGGCACTTCACCAAAGAAGACATTCAAGTGGCTAACAGACACATGAGGAAATGCTCACAATCATTAGCCATTAGAGAAATGCAAATCAAAACTACAATGAAATACCATCTCACCCCAACAAGGCTAGCATTAATCCAAAAAACACAAAATAATAAATGTGGGAGAGGTTGTGGAGAGACTAGAACACTTATACACTGCTGGTGGGAAAGTAAAATGGCACAACCACTTTGGAAATCAATTGGACACTTCCTTAAAAAGCTAGAAATAGAAGTACCATAGGATCAAGCAATCCCACTCCTGGGAATATATCCTAGAGAAATAAGAGCTGTCACACGCATAGATATATGCACACTCATGTTCACTGCTATACTGTTCACAATAGCAAACAGATGGAAACAACCTAGGTGCCCATCAATGGACGAATGGATAAACAAATTATGGTATGTTCACACAATGGAATACTATGCAATGATAAAGAACCACGATGAATCCGCAGAACATCTCATAACATGGATGAATCTGGAAGGCATTATGCTGAGTGAAATTAGTCAGTCATGAAAGGACAAATATTGTATGAGACCACTATTAAAGAACTCAAGAAAAGGTTTAAGCACAGAAGAAAACATTCTTTGATGGTTATGAAGGTGCGGAGGGAGGGAGAGGGAAATACAGTAACTAGATAGTAGACAAGAATTATCTTAGGTGAAGGGAAGGAAGGACAATGCGCAATACAGTGGAAGTCAGCATCACTGGAGTAAACCAAAAGCTAAGAAGTTTCCTGAACACGACCAAACTCTTCAAGGGACAGTGCAGCACGGTTTCGGGGGACATCTGGGTCAATAGGCATAGCACAGTTTATTAAGAAAATGTTCTGCATCCTACTTTGGTGATTGGCATCTGAGGTCTTAAAAGCTAGTGATCCGCCATCTAAGATGCATCAATTGCTCCCAACCCACCTGCAGCAAAGGAGAATGTAGAACACCAAAGACACAAGGAAAATATTAGCCCAAGAGACAAAAGGAGCCATGTAAATCAGAGACTCCATCAGCTTGAGACCATAAGAACAAGATGGTGCCCGGGTACCAGCAATGACTACCCTGACAGGGAATGCAACAGAGAGTCCCTGATGGAGCAGGAGAAAAGTGGGGTGCAGAATTCAAATTCTAGTAAAAAGACCAGACTTGATGGTCTGACTGAGACTAGAGGAACACCAGAAGACATGGCCCCCAAACTCTCTAATAGTCTAGAACTAAAACCATTCCCAGGCCAACTCTTCAGACAAAGAATAGACTGGACTATAAGACATAAAATGATATTCGTGAAGAGTGTGCGTCTTAGTTCAAGTAGATACATGACACTAGATCAGCAGCTCCTGTTCGGAGGTAAGATGAGAAGGCAGAAGGGGATAGGAGCTGGCTGAATGCACACGGAGTAGAAAGCAGGAATGTGTGGTCACATTAGAGGAATGGCAGCTAGGGTCACATAACAATGTGTGTATAAATTTTTGTATGAGAAACTACCTTGAGTTGTAAATTTTCACTTAAAGCACAATTATATATATACACAGAGAGAGAGAGCACAATTCTACAGTATTTGTGAAAATTCATTTATTGACAAAAGGAAAAACAAAAACAAGAATCTTTTTTATGTAATAGGGACAGGATATTCATAGGTGAGTCGAGGTAAATTCTGTGACATTCACAATCTGTGGTGCTTATTCTCTTGGCTATTCTCCTCTTAGGTGTTCTTGGGTGCTGCAAACTTTGAAACGCTTGAATACTAATTGAAAGGTTGTTGGTTTGAACCCACCCAGAGGTGCCTTGGAAGAAAGGCCTGGCAATCTGCTTCTGAAAGCTGACAGTCTTGAAAACCCTTCGGAGAGAAGTTCTATTCTGCAACACATGGACTCACTATGAGTTGGAATCAACTCCACAGCAACTCGTGTAGTTTTGGTTTTATTTTCCTCCTATTACCTGAAGAGAAAAAAAAAAAAAAAAAGAGTCCAGGCTTCCGTGCTGGTTGACCAGTACATGGATGTCTAGGAGATGCACATTTGGGGCTCTTGCTGGGGGGCCTAAGAGGCTGTTAGGAAGAACCAGCTTCCTTGGTGCACAGCGTGGGAAGAAGCACTGGCCTGCAGAGGCACCAACGTCCTCACCTCCATCTGCCCAAAGAAGTCTGAGTCCAACTTGTGTGTGACTTGTGAGTTAGAGTCTTAGGTTGCAGGAGAATTCAAGGTGTTGTTGCACACTGACCATGAGCACACACTCACAGTGGACTCTCATTCCAACTAGAACCCTCTTCCAGGTGTGGCCGCCTACACGGTGTAGGTCACCCCAAGTGCAGCCTTTTGTGGTGTTCTGCCAATACGTGCAGTCACCATGAGTTGGAAGTGACTGCTTGCCCAGGGTTTTTTTTTTTTTTTTTTTCTGGTCAACTCCATTAAAAATTTGTGGCAAAGTGAGGCTGTGGAGTGAGACTGTGACGGGATGATGTGAGGTGGCTGAGAGTGGAAACAATCCTTTCCTTAAAAGCTTGCATGCTCTGAAGCGGAGAGGTCAGATAAGTTTTCACTTTCCTGTCAGCTCTGACTAATTGATAGCGGCTGCCGGAGACAAAGTGCTGGCAAGAATCCTAACCCTACTCAGGCCTCCGGTTGTGAGAGGCTGTAACTGACCTGTGTCTGCCATAGAAAAGGAACAGAGGAAAATGCTGTCCGAATATGTACTCACAGAAGGAAGGTACAGACATTTAGTCAAGGTCACAAAAAGAATGAAGAGGTATAAAGTGTGCAGTGGAGCCTACATCTCTAAACGTATAACGTGTATGCCAAGTGAAGAAGCATGATGCATATTCAGTGCACCATCTGTGGCAGTAGCAAACAGGTTTGAATTTGACAGACAATATTCTAAGCACTTTAACACATTTAATTCTCATTACCTTCCTGTGAAGTTGGTACCATTATCATCTCTATTTTATACACAGAGTAACTGTGGCAGAGAAGGACTGAGCAACTTGCCCAAGATCCTAAAGCTAGAAAGCTGTAGAGCAGGATGAACACCCAGGTAGTCTGACTAAGAGCTTGACCTACTAATCTTACAATGTATTTGTACCATTTTCCTACCTGATATTTGTTGACTGTTAGAATACCATCAAATTCACCTACATGCTGAGGGGAGTTGAGCTCCTTCTCTCCTACAGTGAGATTTTCCTACAATGGATTTAATTCCTCCAGAATAAAAAGCAGCTTAAGCCCTCTATTCCCTGAGATTTCTTTTTCAAGGACGTTCATGCCCAGTTGAAATCTCTGCTTAGGGCTACCTACCATCAAGCCCCTTGAGGAGTTCCATTTGCAGTTACCCGCATCTGCACTGCTAACTATAAAAAAACCAAACCCAACCTGTTGCTGTCAAGTAAATTCTGACTCATAGCGACCCTATAGGACGGCGTAGAACTGCCCCCATGGGGTTTCCAAGGAGCAGCTGGTGGATCTGAACTGCCAATCTTTTGGCTAGCAGCTGTGGCTTGCCATAGCTCTTAACCACTGCACCACTAGTCACCGCTAACTACAGGGGCAGGTTACTGAATGGCTGTGGTATCAACCAAGAATTGCAGTGGCAGTTTTGATACTCACAACCATGGCTTTTGCCACATTGAACATTGAGGCTATGGGGCATCTCCCTTGGACAGGCTGTAATGTTCTTTCATAACTCCCCTGACAAAAAAGAGCATTAACCATTAGTGATTCTCCTGAGGGACTTGAAACACTTTCCCCAACAGTTCCTTGGGGTGGGGGGTTGTGTAGAGTGGGGGGCGGTAGATATTTGGCCAAGGCAGAGTGTAGGGTCTCATTCTTGGTCCACTATGATTCCAGGATTAACCTCCCTGCACCGCACATTGGAAGGGAGTGCACACAACTCTGTAGATGATGTTTCCATTAAATAAAGAAAAAATGATTTGCTGAAAAGAGATACTTTCAAATTGGATTATTTTCATGTAAGAAGGTTTGCTCATCTGAGTTCCAAACCTATGTAGTGAAAGGAAGTAAATTTACAGAAAAGTAGCAAGTGGCTGCCCAGCTGTCTCTTTCAATTGTCTTATTTAGTTGGTTGCTAATGGCTGTTAAAGCCTACGGAGAACTCTGCATCTGCCAGGAGTGCTGACCGGGAGGCAGGCAATCAGTCACAGAGTTATCCAGTTTAAGATCTCAGTCCTCAGTAACTGCTCTTTGCATAATTCCAATGTCATTTATCTTCTTTCTCCATTTTAAGATGAAGATGTTGGAGTCAACACAATTCTGTGCAGTTCTTTGATTGCCAGTTATAACAAGTTGTGCAGAGGGTGCGTAGTGCTGACATGATAGGCGTATTCTCCGGGCAGCCCCAGTTGGTCGGATGAGCAGTGGACTTGTCTCCCCACATCTCTTCTCCCAGCCTCTCCATTCCACACTCTTCACCCATGCCCACGCCCTCATGCCCTTCAGGTCCCAGGTTCAACCTCACCCTTTCCTCCCACTCCTCTTAGTAAACCCTTGAGACTCATTCAGTCTATTGTCTCACATAAGCTTGGTAAACAAAAACAAACAAAATACACTCCTTTTTGCCTTTGTTTTGCTTACCTGTGTTTCTGTCCTCTTCCTAGTGCCAAACTTGTCTGATAAATTAGTCCCCTGTCTGAGTTCCTGTATTGGTAACCACAAGCCCTCTCAGACCGAGCTTTATTATTACTTTTTTATTTTTATTTTTGCAGTTCTCTGAAAGAATTCAGTCCTGACTCTTAATTTGAGAATTCACTGATCTCAACTGCTGCCTGCTAACAGAATTTTGTGAACACATCATCTGCCTTGATTGTTCAATATTACCTGCTCTTGAATTTTGTTGGAAGATCCATCTGACTGGTGGACTGCATTTTTGCTTCATGTTACTGTCTCTCCAGCCCTGCAGCTATAGCTTTCTTTCAAATAAGTGCTTTTATAATTTTAGGTCTCAGCCCCTCCTAGGCTGAGTTAACTGCAGGATTGAACCATGACCTGAAACCTGACAGACACAAAGTCTTGTTTGTTCCTGTCAAAGTCTCTAACAATCTCCACAACGCTGAGTCCAATGGTTAATTATTAGATAACGTGAACTTTGAAGAGCCCTTGGCACAGGTGATTACCTCGCCCTTCACTTGACTTCACAGAACTCAGTCTAACTATTTCACTAGTTGTTTCTTCTCAGTGTCCGTTCCTGCTTCCAGACTTCAAATATTGGAGTCTTCTGGAGCTCCATCCTTGGAATTCTCTTCTTTATCTTTGCTCATTCCCTTCATGTTCTCATCCAGCCTCAGGGCTTTAAATACCAACTATATACTGATGACTCATAAATGTGCATGCCCAGCCAAATCTATCCCTTGAGCTCCAGACCTGTATATTCAATTGACTACTTGACATCGTCACTTAGATGTCGAACAGTCATCCCAACTTTAACATGTCCAAAAACTGAACTCTTAATCTTTACAATCCACCTTGGCCTACTACAACTACTCTCATAAGTCTTCCTCATCTCATTTAATTGAAACTTAATATTTTCAGTTTCTCAGTCCAAAACACCATGAAGACATCTGAGGTAGATAGTCTGGTCATTGTCAATTCTTTCTCTCCATCTATTAGGAGGTACAGTCTATGTCCCCTAATCTTGAATCTGGGCTGGCGTTGTGATTTGCTCTCATAAATAGAATGTGGCAGAAATAACACTCTTGAACTACCAACCAGGTTTTAAGAGGCAACTTCTTCCCTCTTGAAGTCACTAATCATGTAAGAATTCTGACCACCCTGAGGCCAACATGCTGTGATGAAGCTAAAATTAACTGCATGGAAAGATCACATGGAGACAGATGCTCAGCCAGCTCCAACTGCTCTGGCCAGCCCCAACTGACATGCCACGTGGGGCAGAAACGCTCAGATGAACCAAACCCAGATTGTTGAATCATGAGAAATAATACATTTTTTTTTTTTTTTAAAGCCAGTAAATTTTGGGCTGGTTTGTTACCTGGTAGTAGATAATGGAAACAATATCCTTGACTCCTTTCTTTCTCTCAAAGTCCACACCCAATCTATCAGTAATCCTGTTGGCTATACCTTCAAAATATATCCATAACATAACCAGTTTTCCCCACTACAACTCCTATCACCCTACCTGAGTCACCATAATCTCCCACCGGATTTCCCATGTTCCACCTCCAACTTCTGCAATCTCTTCTCAACGTGAAGCTAAAGCGACCTTTCGAAATGTAGGTCAGGTTGCGGCATTTCTCTGCTTACAATTTTCCATGGCTGTCCATTTCATTTACCATAAAAGCCAAAGGACTTCAATGGTCTACTAGGCTTTTTATGATCTGGTCCCCCTATTATCTCTCTGCCATTATCTCCTCAACTTGTGCCCTTGCTTTGTTTGATTCTCCTTCAGAAACACGACCTTCTTGCTTTTTCTTAAACATACTGGGTATCTTTCTGCTTTAGGGTCTTTGTGCTGACTAGTGCCTCTACCTAGAATGCTTTTCCCACAGGGATTACATTGCCTGCTCATTACCAGGGACTGACCAGCCCACTGAATGGCAGCTGTCTCCAGCCCGACTGAGTATAGATTGCCTGTCTAATATCTTCCTGATCCGACATTGTGCTTCACCTACATATAAGGCTAGCCTTGCTTGCTTTTTATTTCTTCAGCATTATATTAAAAAATAATATATCTGATTTTTCAGTTAAAATGAATGTCTGATATTACTTATTTCATTCATAACATCTTTATGTTGTATCATGAAAGTGTTTCAACTTTTCCACAATCAATTTAGTTCATATTTCCAAATACTGGTCATATAATGTTTCTTTTCTCAACCTTCTAAATAATGGGATTTGCCATATTGAGTTAGGGTAATAAAGAATAAAAAAAATATGACAATTAGAGATAGTTTTATCCACTGAAGGTTATTTTTCTAGACTAATTCACTTTTTCTAATAGCTGTGATTAAAAATGTGCTTTGAACTAGGAATTTTTGGTAAATCTACTACTCATTCTCCAGAAGCCCATGGACTTCCACTAATTCAAAATGGAGAGCAGAATGAACACCTACATACACCAAATTAATTTGCATCTTTCATCTAGCAAAAAACAATCTTCAGCAAATCAAGAAATTAAATGCTACAATATAATTTTATTTTTTCCAGAATTCTCAAAATACTTCACCCCTGAAATTGTGGGTAATTTTAGTAAGAATAGGACTTAAGCTACCTGTAACAGTTGACAAGCAATCAAACTGAAAATGCTAGTTCACACACGATCGTCTGTATTTTGTGGGTCATCCTCTATTTCCTTTTCAAACTCGGCTATTAGTTGGTGTGTCACACTTAAAAAGTACATTCCGATACAATTACTCTTCTCAGCTCATTTCCATTGGTTGTCTTGTATTACAGGTTCTCTCTGTTAAAAGTCAGGAGCACATCACCTATTTCTCTCACTTTTTCTGTCACGTTTCATGCTCTGCCTACTAAGGCTGTAACCTGGGTTTTATTCTGTTACTATTTGTAGATCACGTACATGCCCTTGCAAAGCATCCGCAGCAGTACAGGCTGAATTACAGCTTTAAATGCAATGAGGGACGGTTACTGTCATGCAGGCACCATCGTCTTTTTACTGGCTCACTAATCGGTAGTCAGAAGAACTGCCATCACCACGTATTCTTGATTACTTATTTTATTGCACCACTTAAGGGCTCATAAATTTTGACTTTTTTGCTTTTGAAGACTAGATGACTTCAGCTGCTGTCCCCCTGCACCCTGCTCCCTGCATTTCCCTCTCCACGCGGAGCTCCTAATCCTGGTCTCCTGGACCTGACACCCGCTGACTGACAGGCCACCTCCCGTCCGCAGTTAGCCCTGGCAATCACAGCTTCAGCACACAGCGCTGCTGGACTGCGCTGGACTGTGAGGCTAATGTTAATGAAATTGTCCTTTTAGAAAATAAAGTTCTCAACTAACCAAGGTGACTGAAGGAGTCTAGCTCTGAAGACAAAGCGCTGTATCTGTTTAACTGGATTTGTCCAACACCAAGTAACAGTAAAATCCTCATTGTTGCCTGTGTGGATAATTTTGTATGATGTTCATTAATAGCGTAACAAATAGGACATCATCTACCACTGCAAAAATCTGATTTTTAAATATATCTGTCTTTTGAGTTATAAAATTCTTATTAATGGACAAAACTAGTCTACAGTCTACACAAACCACGGCCTCATCTACCCTGAGACCAGAAGAAATGGACGATGCCCAGCTACAACTACCAATACCACTCTAATCAGGGCCACAATAGATGGACCCTGATAGAAGGGGAGAAATGCGGAACGGAACTCAAATTCTTAAAAAGTCCAGACTTACTGGACCAGTTGAGACCAGAGGACTCCCTGAGACTATTGCCCTGAGATACTCTTTAAACTCTGAACTGAAACTATCCCCTGATATCACCTTTTAGTGAAATAACAAAGTGGCACACAAAGAATATTACCTATAAGTATGGTGCTCTACTGAAAAACCATCTATATGAGATCGAAAGGTCAACATTTACTGTAAAGCAAAGTTGAGAAAATAAGGGGGCAGTGAAACTAGAGTACTGAAACCAGAACACAATTAAAGAGAATGCTGACACATTGTGAAAAATGTCACTAATGTCACTGAACAATTTGTCTAGAAACTGTCAAATGGGAACCTAATTTGCTGTGTAAACTTTCACCAAAACACAATAAAATATTACTTTAAAAATCTCATTAATGAAAATTTGCATTATATGTTAAAGTTACAAGAAAAATTTATCCATAATGCCACCATTCAAAAACAATTACATTTAATATTTTGCTCTATTATTTTTATTTTTTTCTATGCTAAGTATCATTTGTTATTTTAGATAGTTTTGGTCACACTTTTCATACAATTTTGCTTTTGCTTTTCTCTGATTAAAACCTAAGTCCTTTCCCATGTCACTATAAATATTTTATTTATGAACGTCATTGAATAATGCATGGCTGTTCCATCTAATAGATGCACCGTATATCCTTTATTGCTTAACATTTTGGTTGAATTAGATTACTTATTATTATGAATAAAACTGCAATGAATATCTTTGGGGATGACTTCATATACATATTTTTTTGCATTTTTTTAAATGTTAAGATAATTTCCTTAAATATACTCCCAGAAATGGAATTACTTAGCCAAAGGATATGAACATTTTTAAGACACTGGAGAGACTTTAAGGGAGAAAGCACTAAACGATAATGAAGCATAACTGCTTTAATTTAGTCTATGGATTAGAAAGTAAATAGCTGAAATCAGAACGTTAGAGATGGAAAGAAATTAAGAAATGGTTTAACCTAACTACTGTGGTAAAAGAGGTTGGGTTACTTGCTTATGATCACTGAGTTGGCATTGGCAAGTAGTAGCAGATGTAGGATTTGGTTCAAGGCCTCCTGATTTCCAGTCTAGTGTTAACCTTAGAAGACTAACACTCAGTACCATGCTCTTGTTATAACTGCAGGTAACACCTCTACAGTAGCAGCATCCATTTTTGGCTCTCTGTGAATGTCGAGTGAATGAATGAATGCTATGCATCTGCAGCAGATCTTCACTTCCTTTTACTATTGGTATTTTGATCTGCTGGGTCGTCATCTTATATTCTCTGTTGGTATTATTACCAACCTGACAAAGGGGAGTCAAAAAAGAAGGCTTTAAAATACATAATTACTTCATATATTCATTCATTTAATCAAGCAACAATTATTTATTAAACACCTACTATATGCCATGCCCCAGGAATATATACATATATCATTGAACAAGACATATATTCTGGTGGAAGAAGCAAATACAATAATTAAACAATAATTCCATATTTTGATAAGCGTCTTGAAAAACAGTGATAGGCATCATGTCAAAAGAGCTGAACTCCTGAGTCAAAATCAGGAAGTAACTTGGTTTTAGTTTCCCAGTTCTCTAAAAACCAGCTTTGTGGACCCAGCTTTTCCCTGTCAAATGGATAATATCTAGAGAAAAATCAAAACTCTATTTGGTAATAAAACTCCACTGACCTACTCCATGAGACGAGTGTCTCCCTTTAGTAAATAAAGTACGCAGTCTCACTATATCTAAATTTCAGCTTCATTTTAAGTCAAAGCTTTTCTGTTTCCCCAGCATTAGGTGGGCTGCCTGACTTGGGAAAGGGGTATGGAGTTGAATTCTTTATGTTTCCACCAAGAGCTTCTTTGTTTCTTCACCAACTCCTATAAGAGAGAAGTGGGAGGGAGCAGGGAAGAATGTGTAATGGTAAGTAGGGTGGGAAATTTCCTACTTAACAGATACAGTTGTAAGGTGGTGTTGGCAGTGTTAAATACTGATTCTCTTTCTGGATTCTCTGGATGCTTCTGTGAGTTCCTTGGATGCTGCTTATCTGCATTCTTAGAGAAGGTAAGAAATCTTTCTTTCAATTTATGCAGAGGTCATGAATAGCCCCGAGCTGGGGGAAATGCATAGTTGATTAAACCACAGAGAAAGCATAGTATGCTGGGATGAGGTTTGAGGGAGGCAGGCAAACCTGGGGAGCAAAGATAGGAATTCAAACAGGAACTGAAGGAAGAAAGATGGATCTTTGAGGAAAGGCTGTGTGATGTAAACAGAAAGTTCTAAATAGGATTAGGCTGAGATAGTCTCCATAGAAGCCCTAGGTGAGAAGGTATAGGCTACAAATGCTGATCTTGTAAAAACGTGGAATTTACTTCTAGATTTGTCCACAACCAGTCCCCATTCAATTTGTGGGTAGCACTGTGGGAAGCAGCAAGTGTACATTGAAAGAGTCATTTTACTCAAGATTCTGTAAAACGTTGAGGTAAAAGCAGCACAGTTTGAGGGGTTCTTCTAATAAAGTGTAATAAAAGCAGAAGAGATTTTCTTCTTCTTCTTCTTTTTTTTTTTTTTAACCGAAGACACAGTTATGACTGTGAATGTGCTGGTGTGTTGGAGGCAGTAATACCTACTTATTTAATGCATCTCATTTATACACAAGGTTGTGAAGACTGGGAATATTCGGTTTACTTCTGAGAAATTGTTTTAATTCTCCTGGAATCCAGATTTCTGGGTCCAGGGAGTTGGGGTGAGTATCCTTTTGCACTGGAGCTTGGAGAAACTGGTTCCTGGGGGTCACCTTTGAGTCAAACTTCAATCAATTCCTGTTACTGGCGTAATGCGAGTTTTGTTTTAACATTTCAGAGGTATTTTATTCTGGTTCCATGAATGGTCTAGACAAACTAGTAAGACCGTTTTGCCTTCAGCATTGTCCTCTTCTGAAGAATTCAGTCAGTTTTAGGAAACAGAAACTCCAAAGGTCAGATTGGGAGCTGCTTTAGGGTAAATCAGTAATTAATTGTTCTTCAAGACTATGCTGTATGAAATTCTTCCTGACCACAAATTGTTTATCAGTTCTGTTTCAGCCTTTTTTTCCACAGCATTGCCAATAAGATTTGGTATAAGAGTGTTTCGAGGTTCTCTCATCTTCAGAACATTTTTGACTCCCTACTCAAAATATTATCCTGTATATGCAAATCGTGTATTAAATAAACTTCAATCAATTCCTGTTATTGGCATAATGCGAGTTTTGTTGTTAACATTTCAGAGGTATTTTATTCTGGTTCCATGAGTGAGAATTTTATCCTGGGCTTTACTGAGAAACTTCATAAGAAAGCCATTAGCTTAAAAACACTTCGTATGTGTGTATGTGTTATGTAACTGCTATTCAGGGTGCTGCCTATTGTGCTGTTCAGATGATTTCAGGGTGCTGCCTGCTGTGCTGCCTGTGTAAGCTTCTCTCAGAAGAGAAAGTTAGAGAAAAAAAAAAAAAAACAGTGTATCCTCACACACTGGAGTACTTTCTTTTACTAGATGGTTACACAAATTATTATGCTTCCTTTTTTGCCCCAACTGCTAGGAATCCGATGGCTCAGTTTGATGACCACTTGGAATACCTTGTCATTGCATACGTTTCCTTACTACAGCTAAACCCTTGTCCCGATCCTACTGACCACCCCTCCCTCAGTTCCCACCAAATTCTGGGATCTTTTCATTTTCCTCTTTTTAAAAGTGGTTGCATGGTTTTGCTTCTTTCATAAATTACCTCATATCCAACAAATAGAATTGTAGGCTTTCAAACAACTTCAAGGCCAACAAAGAAAATCACAAAAGCCTTAGAGATAGATGCTCTGCATTTGGAATTGTATCATCTAGCTTCCTTCTGTCCTGGAGGCACAGTTGTTAAAGTGCTAGTTTGCTAACCAAAAGGTCAGTGGTTCAAACCCACCAGCTGTTCCATAGGAGAAAAACGTGACAGTCCGCTTCTGTAAAGATTACGGTGTTGGAAACTCTATGGGACAGTTCTACTCTGTCCTGTAGGGTTCCTATCAGTCAGAATTGACTCTATGGCAACTGGTTTGGTTTTTTTTTTTTTTTTTTTTTTTAGCCTCCTTCTAACCCCTTGTTTTCACATGCAAGAAGATAGGAAATTCATGTATTAAAAACGTAACAAAAGATTGCAAATATACCATTCTTTAACCTACCAGGGAATTGTCTGCAGCAAAATTATTTTAATGGGTATTGTGTCAGCATTTTTTAAAACATTTTAGATTAAAAGGTCTATACATTATATTTGCTTAGTGTGGAAATACGAAGGACATACTCTGAGCAAAAGGAATGTTTTTCAAAACTATCTCTTCTTTAGGTGGTTACACGCAATGGTAACCTGTTCAGTTGGCTGGGTGAATTTCAGCAACATTATCATAGCTAAAGGTTCATTTAAAATAACGTCTTAAAATACTTTATTGTAGTCCTTTTTCTTTGAATAATTATAATAATGATGATAACTAAAATTTGTAGAGGATCTAGAACAGTTTCAAGCACTTTAAATACATCATCTTGCAGTCTTTTATTTTTTCCCTTATGCAGTTGATAAAGCTGAGGAACAAGAGCTCAAGCCCAAGCCGCTGGTAACACTGTGCTGATTTTAGGAGTCAGGCCTGTGTAACCTTCCACGAACCATACTCATAAAAGCATTTGCACAATTTTAAACTATTCCCAGAGTGAATGTTTGGGACCTTTTTCGGTTCAAAGGCATTTTAACGCTCTAGTGGGAACTGAATTAGAAAGAATTTATCTTTCAATTACTTTTGAGTATTAGATGGGGATATTTTTTTATTTGCTCTTGTGGATATTGGCAAGCACCCTTTTCCATGTGAGTAATTTGATTCCATAAGAAAAATAGGATCAGGAACAAAAAAAGACTGCAATTGCTGCACAGACCCAGCAAGAACGTACCTTCTAAATAAACCTTGTGGGCATGTCAGGGCCTGGACAGGAGTCCATTTCAGGTCGAGACGCGTTTGTGTGACAGGTAGAAGAACACGTTTCCCTTTCTTCCTCACACTCTACTTTGGAAACCAGTCTATCCCCCCGTGGGTTTCCGATAGGGCCCCCCTGGTTAGGTAGGCAAACTGGAAGCATTTACCAGCACAAATGGAGACACTGTCGCTGGACATATTAAACTTTCTCTGAAAAGTGAATGTGTGTTATCATTGATATTATAAAAGGAGACAGAAAATAAATAAAATGATCAATAGCTAATTGGTAAACATATCTCAGTAAACAGAGAAAGTCAGTGAAGTGGAGATGTCCAGGATGCTTCCCTTCCATACTGATTTTTGCTATTTAGCATTAGCTGAAGTCAGCTTCTATTACTTTCATTTCCATTGTCAAGTTTCTAAGGTACATTCTGGATCACTGAGAGATGCCAGATTACCTGCGATGTGCCAAAGTCACCAAGAAGAATGATAATAGGACCCATGTAGGTCCACTGGTAAACAAAAACATCAGAGATATTTGCTGCATCCCTTACTTAATCCATGCTCTGAAAGTTTTTTTTTTTTTTTTTTTTTTAATCATTGAAGTTCTCATAGTGTAACCCACATTCATGGCTACCACTAACAATTTTGGTAATTTTAAAATGGCAATACTGGTAGCTATGGGTTATCCTGTGACAATCTTCCAGAGTCTTAAAGGTGCAGGTTTTCATTTAACTATAGGGTCGCTATGAGTCGGAAGACTCAACGGCAATGGGGGAATGTTACTTGCAGTGACAATCTCGATTCCCGTGGTTGTCTCTAGGGGGTGGAAAGGCTGCTATGAAAGGGACGATTGCTATGAAAAGATCTGTAGGAGAGCCACAAAGCCATATTGGGGAATGATAACCTAATAATCTCTATGAAATAAATAATCTCTATGTATTACTTGTCTTAAGGAGCTGTATGCCCTGCCATTGGGAGGGCTGCCTCTAGACCAAAAAAACCAAACCCATTGCCATCGAGTTGATTCTGACTCATAGCAACCCTACAGGTGAATGAACACCTGTACTTGTTCAGCTCTGATAAATAGTATCTTTGTTTTCCGGTATTTTTTTTTTGGCACTGCTCACATCCGAAAGGAAGGTCTGACACCTTGACACGCAGAAGCATAACCATCATACAGTTATTCTCATTTAACCATTATTTAGCATTAACTGGAACTTGGCATGCTGGAAAACTCACTTCCTGGGGGAGAATTATCATTTTACAGTACCATAGACACGGTATAATGTACATAGCACATTTGGAATATTAATTTATTAAAAGTTACAATATCTTCCCTAGAGAATGGATTTTATATTCACCATTAGGAGTAGGTCCAATATTTATGAAATGTTCACAAATGATTAATTATGTTTCATTTACAAATAGCCTCTAATGGGAGACATTTTTATTACAAGTGCTATTTTAATGAATTGTCTGTCCTTATGAATTCATGCTCAAGGCTGAAATATTTTTTTTTCCTCTTTCTCAACTGATCGTGAGGCTGGCTCAAGACAGGGCACGGTTTCGTTCTGCTGTACGTAGGGTCGCTGTGAGTCGGAATCAACTCGAGGGCACCTACCAACAACAACCACCTCTCAACCTAAACCAGCCACTGTTATGCCTTCCCTATTTCTTCTCTCAGTGCCACATCGTCATTCCCCAGCTGCCTAAACTAGAAACTTGGGCATATCTGGGACTCTCATCCTCCCTCACACCCCTTTTAAATCAGTTACCGTATTCAAATGGCTGCTTACTGCCTGCAGAAAAAAATCTGAAATCTTCTTAATCTGATATTTAGGGGTTCTCACAGTCTTGGCCGCCAGACCATTCCAGCAATCTATCTCCACCAAGTGGACTATCTTAGAGCCCACCACGAGATGCTCTTCTCGCTCTCTGTGCCTATGTCTCTGCCACGAGATGCTCTTCTTGTTCTCTGTGCCTCTGCCTCTGCACATATTTTCTCTGCATGGCATGTCCTTCTTTCCCCTTGTCTGCTGGGTGACCCCCTGTTCTTGCAGAAGCCAGCTCAAGCATTATCTTCTTCCCGTATCTTTTGCAGACTTGTCACTCCCTTTCCACTAAACAGAATCAGTAAATCCCTCATTTATTTTCTTACAGAACAGCAAACATCCTTCAGGTAGGGTGCCTTTATTTATTTGTGGATGTAGGTGAACAAGGAAGTCTGACAGCAGATTTTTTACGACCCCCAACAAAGTAAACAGTTATGGAGATACGTAAGTTTAGAGCAGGAAGGTGAATCAGAGATTGCCTATAACCAGAAAAATAAATTATTTTTATTTCCTCATGCTCTCTCCCTGCTCTGCGGCCTTGACATTTCGGTATCATTTGCCTAGAATAGCAGCTACCACAGTGCCTAGACCATAGTTAAAAAAACCCAAACCCATTGCTGTAAAGTTGAATGCATCTTATGAATGAATTAATGAATCTATTCCAGTTCTTTCATTTACAGACAAAGAAACAGACCCAAAGATAAAAGAGCAGAAAAGCAGATACCCCCCTTTTCCAACTGCTACCATATGACTTGCACAGCACTAGGGTCCCTCACTTGAATTATGCAGTTTCATCTTGTGTGGTAAAGGGTTTGCTCAGCAGGCCTGCAGGTTGACCAAGCCCTGTACGTTCCAAAGGTCTTCAGGACTGGCCCTTGACCTATTCCTGGGAGATAACCTTTAAGATCTTGGAATATTCTGCTTGATAAGAGCATCTTTGTATCCCTGGGGCCTTGGACCACACCAGATAGTTTCTGCCAATAATGTGATTTATGGTGAATATCTGTTTTTGTTTGCCTGGGGCCCTGGGCCACACTGTATCAGTTTGACCTCTGGAGGGGAATTAATAGGTAAGGTCAGTCATACAGGCACTTCATTCCTTCATCACTTCTTACCCTTGGACAGCAAGGCTCAGATGAGCTTCCCTTGTTGGCAATACTTTCATAAGTGTTGTCACACGTCATTACTAGGAGAATTAAGTACTGCCCATGTAACTCCACTAGGGGAGGACGACTGGAAGCTTGCTCCTGGTTTCTCCTGGACCTTTCCCTATGCATTTTTCTTTTACTGATTTTACTTTGTATCCTTTTGCTGTAATAAACGATAAGCATCAACATAACAGCTTTTCTGAGTTCTGTGAGTCCTAGCAAATCATCAAACCTGCAGGTGATCTTGGGGACCCTTGTCACATATACTCTGAAGAAAATTATGTAAGTGTTATGCTAGAGAAAGAAGCTAGACACTTAAAGCTCAAAGAGGTTTAAATAATTTGACATGGCCTATAGAAAGTAGAGGGGCCCTGATGGCACAATTTTAAGTGCTCGGCTACTAACAAAAAGGTGGGCGGTTTGAACCCTCCAGCCACTCTGCAAGAGAAAGATGTGGCAATCTGCTGCCATAAAGAAAACCCTAGAAAACCCTATGGGGCAGTTCTACTTTGTCCTACAGGGAGGGTCACTGTGAGTGGGAATTGGCTCGACAGCACATAACAACCACAACAACATGGAAACTAGAGTTGATGGAGCCAAGATTTAGTTTCACTCTGGTGTCAAAACCTGTGCCCTACAGTCGTACAAAAACCAAGACCAAACCAGTTGCCATTGAGTTGATTCCAACTCATGGTAACTCCATGTGTTTCAGAGTAGAACTGCGCTCCACAGGATTTTCAATAGCTGTGACCTTTTGGACGTAGATCTCCAGGCCTTTCTTCTGAGGCACTTTTGGGTGGACTTGAACTGCCAACCTTTCAGTTAATAGCCGAACGATTAACCATTTATGCAATCCACAAGTAGGAGGTAAACATGGTGTTCTTATGTAGTGTCTGTACGATATTTTCTCTGCCACATGCTTGCATGGTATTTATGGAAAGAAGTATAAGTGATTATTAGTTCTGGTGGCCTGGAAATCTCTGCTTTTTATAATCCCTGTCGTTTGGATGGTAGCAAGTGAGTGAATATAGGGAGCTGTGATATAGTGGAAAGGTCACTGAACTTGGAGGCTAAAATCCAGAGCTGAGTTCGTAATCTTATTGTTTTACTTTGGGCAAGTCCCTTGTCATCTTTGCGGCTTAATTTTCTCATCTGTAAAGTAAAGTATACAACACCAACCTTGTGGAATTCTGTGACGGACAGATGAATAATGAATACGAAAACACAGTTTGTCTACATACAGTAGGGGATTACTAAGTAAGCTTAGGTAAGAATGAGAAAACGTATGTGAAAGGACTTTATCAACTGCATGTTCACTACTTTTTCTTCCCCTTGTTACCATTTTGCAATTGCAGCGTACCTCAGCCTTAATTTGTGCGAACAAATAAAAAGAGGATAAATAAGCATTTCCTCACTGTTGTGATTTGTATACAATATAGCTGATTTAAATGAAATTCTGCATTGAATTCTTTTGAATCCAACATAATATATTAGTAGAGAAATAATAGTTAAAAAGATATTTGTTTCTTGCCATGAGCGTCCATTCTTATAACAAAACCAAGACAATTCGAGAAAAGGAAGGATAAGAAAATTGGTATCATTGCACAGTCAGTAGTGACTCTTTGATGAGAAAAAAAGCCATTGTGAGCTTGTTTTTTTAGTAATTGAAAATATAGCTTTTCAAATATTATGCATTAGCTGCAGCTCTATGCATGCATTTGAAAATGAATCCAATAAAAATAATTTGTGTTTCTCAGTTTTGTAAAAACTGTTCTTTACCTGAGCCAAGGTGACGTGTCATTTGCCTTTTCTGGTGTCTTGTCTCTGCTCTCTAACATCAGTGATGCCTGAGATTCAGTTATCAACGTTTGTTAGGTCCTGTAGCTTTCCATTTTTATGTAAACAATTTTATCATAGGTAAACAAATTCAAAAGGCCAAAATAATAGAAGTGAGTAATATAATATGTTAAAATACATATTTTAAAAGCTCTGATAGTCATTCATTAGAAAACTTTGTGATATTAGCCATGAATGGGACCTTAGAGCTCATCTAGTTTCATCTCTCTTAGTTTACGGTTTGGGAAATGAGGCCATGAGTGGCTGAGAAGGAGATATGCTCGTTTTCAGAGAACAAAGACAAGGCATCTGCTCAAAGCTCTCTTTGGCGCACTCTTCTGACTACACTATATCAGAATAGAAGACATTTTTACACGTATAATTCAATTCTCCTTTATCCAAATGATATCAGGAAAAACACGGTCTTTCTCAACACTTACATTAGCTTTTTGGATGTGGACACTGATAGAATGATGATATGTATCTGGCAGTGGAGCACATAAACGGATGATAGGAGATCTCAATAGCCTGGAACAATTGGCTAAATCTAACAAAAGGGAATTTAACAGAGATAGAGGCAAAGTCAGCACTTACAGCACAGAAAACAATGGTAAAAGTACACGAAGTGGGACATATGGCTTGACTGTAGGACTTGATTTTTTTAAAAGTGACTGTTTTGTGATAGCGAAAGTTCTGAGTTTACTACAGTTTCTATCTTCCCCAAATTAACTGAATTTTACTTAACATACCATAAGTACAAGCACAACAACAAAGATGCTAAATCTAGTCTAGTGCATCCACCTGGATACTTACAAATTCAGAGCATCTAGAGCGGAAAGACCAGGACGTTAAATTGACTCAGACTCAAATACATTAGGAAAGGCTTAAGGAATTGGATATTACTTTCTGGAGAAGAGAAGGGTTGTACTTGTTGTCTTGGAGAAATGGGGAGGAGAGAAACATGTACTTTGTAACAAAGGAGGCTGAGTGACAGGGTGGAAAGAACTTGGGGGCATGGCATCAGAAGGCCCGAGCATGAATATTGGTGCCATCATCTACCAACGCACGAGCTTGGGATAATCACTGAAAAACTACATCTCAGGTTCTTGATCTATAAGCTAAGGACAGCAATATCTATATCATAGGATTGTGAAAATTAAATTAAACAATATATGTAAAACATCTACAGTGCATTGCATATAAATGTATCTCTTTAAAAACAAAACATTGAGCTAGGAAAAAAGTAAGGAGTTCTCAGCAGCCTACACCTAAGTGAAAACAGAAACTCATGCATTGGGTACTCAAATACTGACCTTTCCACCACCTGGCAGGTAGAGTCATTAGAGATTTTTGTTAGTTTTCACTAGAGACATATCTTGTAGAAGGGTTGTTTAAGTAGCCAAAAGAAGGTTAGAAATCCAAGATGCTTTCCAGTGTTGCATGATGTATTTATATTTTGACCATCAGCACTTTACAGCACTTTATGCTAATAAGGATTGCTCTTTAAAATATTTGATGTTTTATAGGAGATATATAACTTATAAAGTTGCAAGAAATTTCACTATGACATATAGTAAAACAGTGCTTGCCTACTTACCTATAAAGTGCTGAAAGGGGCCTCTTGTTTCCAGGTTTTGGTCTGTATGGTTTGGGTTCCCCTGCCATGTTGATATCTGAAAGCATAAAATAAAATAGCATGGATTAAGAAAATATTAAGTAATTTGAGAAAAGTAAATCATGGAGTGTTTTACTTTTTCTCATTTGTCTATGCATTCATACAGTGTTTTGTACCATTCATTCATTCAACCAATTATTTACTGAGCACTCAATTTATGCCAGGCATTGTTTTAGGTGCTTGGGACAAAAACCCACTGTTGTCGAGTCAATTCTGACTGATAGTGACCCTACAGGACAGAGCAGGACTGCCCTATAGAGTATCCAAGGCTTTAAATCTTTATGAAAGCAGACTGCCACATCTTTCTCCTGTGGAGTCGCTGGTTGGTTCGAACTGCAGCCATTCAGTTAGTAACCAATCGGTTAACCACTGAGCCACCATGGATCCTATCAGTGGTGTCACGAGGGTTAGTGTCACCCAGTGTGATAACTCATGTTCCCCCTCCCGCCATGGACCTCTTCCGGTATCACCCCACACAATATCCTTAATAATGATTTTTGTACTAAGGTAACTTGTAAATTGTAATTCCCATATAGCACTTCTTTTTTTCCTTTAATTACTACTTCATTCTCAAAAAAGTTATTGATATAGGTTCACAAATACTAATTACCACAATATTGTAGCTAACACACCAGAAAATTTGACAAAATCAACTACTATAAAAACACGGGCAGTAAGGAAAACAGCGCATGCTTTAGTGCGTGTTTGTAGCATGTGTAGACGGAACCATATGCTCTGAAGCATCACTGTAACTGGGTGATAATGACAGCTCTGAGTGGAGTAGTTAGAAGGTTCAAAAAGTCAATTAGCCTAGAGTTTTAGCCTTGTAGGTATATTGATACATGTAACCTGCGATATGCAGATGACACAAGCTTGCTTGCTAAAGTGAAAAGAACTTGAAGCACTTACTGATGACTATCAAAGACTATAGTCTTCTGTAGGATTACACCTAAACATAAAGAAAACCAAAATCCTCACAACTGGACCAAACAGAAACATCATGATAAACGGAGAAAAGACTGACGTTGTCAAGGATTTCATTTTACTTGGATCCACAATCCCTGCCCATGGAAGTAGCAGTCAAGGAATCAAACGACCCTGGTGGAGCAGTAGAACGATGGGATGCAGAACTCAAATTGCAGTAAGAAGACCAGACTTAATGGTCTGACTGAGACTGGAGGCGACCCAGAAAGCATGGCCCCTGGACTCTCTATCACCCCAGAAATAAAACAATTTCTGAGGCCAACTCTTCAGACAGGGATTGGATTGGACTGTGGGACATAAAGAGATACTCGTGAAGAATGTGCCTCTTAGTCAAGTAGATACAAGAGACCAAAGGGGCGGCTTCTGTCCAGAGGTGAGATGGGAAGGCAGAGAGGGTTAGGAGCTGGTTGAATGTTTATGGGGAATCAGGGGTGGAGGGGAGGAGTGTGCTATCTCAGAATGGGGTGAGCGGTTGGGGTCTCATAACAATGCATGTAAAAAAAGAAATTTGTATGGGAGACTAACTTGGAATGTAAACTTCATTTAATTACAACAATAAAAAAAAGATCAAACGACATATTGCATTGGGAAAATCTGCTGCAAAAGACCTCTTTAAAGTGTTGAAAAGCAAAGATATCATGTTAAGGAACTAAGGTGCACCTGATCCAAGCCATGGTATTTTCAATTGCCTCACATGCATGTGAAAGGTGGACAATGAACAAGGAAGACCAAAAAAGAATTGATGCCTTTAAATTATCGTGTTGGTGAAGAATATTGAATATACTCTGGACTACCAGTAGAACAAACAAATCTGTCTTGGAAGAAGGACAGCCAGAATGTTCCTTAGAGGCAAGGATGTCGAGACTTGTCTCACATACTTTGGACATGTTATCAGGAGGGACCAGTCCCTGGAGAAGGATATCATGCTTAGTAAAGTAGAGGGTCAGTGAATTAGAGGAAGACCCTCAACAAGATGGACTGACACAGTGGCTGCAACAACAGGCTCAAGCATAACAAAGATTATGAAAATGACCCAGGACCGGGCAGTGTTTTGTTCCGTTGTATATAGACAGGGTCCCTATGAATCAGAACTAACTCAAGGGCACCCAACAACAACCACCACAACAAGCTGAGTTTATGAAAAGTGTTTTTGTTGTTCTAACCAACTACAGTAATATATTCATAGACAGTTATTTTGGCGTCATCCCCTCTGGCAGGGTTACCGGTTCAGTCCACACTCCCTGAGACCCTTTAGAGACGCCACTGACTCCTATACGTTCTGCAAAAATAAAAAAGACTTAGATCCCTGCCTTCATGGAACTTACCCTGTACTGGGAGGAGAGAGAGAGTAAACAACAAATATACTCTATAAGAAAAATACATAACATATTAGAAGATGATAAGTACTATGGGAAATAAATAGAGCCAAGTAAAGGGAATCAGTAGTGCTAAAAAAGAGAGGCTGAGAGAAACAGAATGAGATAGGCTTCTGATTTTTTTTTTTTTTGGTCAAATTTCTCAGAATGAGTAAACATTTGCATGGATAGAGTCTTGTTCATAAGGGGGGATTGTTAAATTTCTCATGTATGATTGCATAAATTTCCTGTATAGAAAAGGAAACTAGAAGGATGGACTTGCAAAGCATGTAATGTTTGCCGCGGGATGAATGAAGTACACACAGCAGACAGAATGTGCAGTTATAGAATTCTGTTGTTGTTGGAAGCTATCTAGCCAATTTCAACTCATAGTAACCCTATGTAACACAGCAGAACCACCCCATAGGGTTTTCTTGACTGTGATCTTTAAGGAAGTAGATTGTCAGGTTTCCCCTGCAGCGCAGCTGGGTGAGTTGAGTTACCAACCATTCAGTTAGCAGTGGAGTGCGTAACCATTGCGCCACCAGGTTCCTTACAGAATGCTAGGGTCACAGAAAAGGAAGAGAGCACGGCCTTTTTTCATGAACTGAAAATACGATAGTCTCTGAGATAAGACAAGAAAATGGTTAAGTACATGACAAAAACGGTATATGCATACAACGACCAACCTCAATCTTTAAAAAAATGTGTAAAACTATTAAGAAATTGGACCGTTGGGTGGAAGAGATTTGGAAAACAAAATAATTAATAGTTAATTAATAGATTGAGGACAGTTAAATTTCCCAAAAGATTAAACAAAGAAAATCTACAGGAGATGAATTTAAGAAAAGCTGTAAAAGAAGTGAGAGACATTATTTTGACAGAAAAGAGAAGCCTACTATTTCTAACACACAGTTGAATACACTGAACCACCCATCACTGGAAACAACCAAAAATGATGCATAAAATATAAATGTAGTTCTTTAAGAAAAACACAACATTGAGCTAGTAAGAAAGTAAGGAGTTCTCAGAAGCCTACGTCCACATGAAAGCGGAAACTCAGATGGAAGTGGAACACTGAACTGCTTCCCTGAAGACATTTGTTGAAGCCAGAACTTGAGCTTTAGTTTACATGTCCGTGTGGGTCAGAGGAGACAGGAGACTGCCCAGAATAAAGGAGATGAAGTATATGATCAGCTAATTAGATATCCACATGTGATAAAATCCTTAACACCTAGGAAGAGAAGGTAACTTCCTTACCCAATAAAGGATATCTACAAAAACCCTACAGTAAACATCATGCTTAATGGTGAGACATTAGACGCAATTCCTTTAATCTGATCTCAGGGACTTTAAAGCGCATCTGCTATCATCACCTCTAAATAACATCGTACCAGACATCCTGGTCAGTGCAGTAAGACAAGAAGACAAAATTAGAAATGGGCGTGAAGAAACAAAACTGCCCTTAATTGCCAAAGATGACATAGGTCCACACAAAAAAAACAAAGCACCTACAGATTATTACAATAAGACAGTTTAGAAATATATTGCATATCTGTATGCAATAAAGGAGCCCCGGTAGCACAGTAGTTAAGCGCCAGGCTGCTAACCAAAAGGTCAGTGGTTGGAACCCATCAGCCACTCAGTAGGAGAAAGATACGAAAGTCTGCTTCCAAACCAAACCATCGACTCAATTCCAACTCAAAACAACCCTATAGGACAGAGCAGAGCTGCCCCATAGCCTTGGAAAACTTTACTCTGTCCCATAGGGTCCCTATGGGTCGGGATCCACTAGATGGCAAAGTTTTTTTTTTCTTTTTTCTTTTTTTAATGCAATAAATGGACTGCATATCTCTACAGAGCAATAAATATTTTTAAAATATAACTTTAGGAGATATAATTTATATGATATAAAAACAGAATTTACCTAGGATTGAATCTATCAAAAAATATGAAAGACCTTTATGGAGAAAATTATAAAGCTATATTGAAAGATCTTAAAGTAACCTTACATAAATACAAAGAAATTCAACTCAAAATAATAATGTATCAATTCTTCCATGTGGATTTATTGAGTCGATGCAATCTCAATAAATCCCCAAATATTCTTTTTGTATGTATGCAGAGCTTGAAAAGTTGATTTAGAATTTTTATGATAAAAAAAGGGCCAAAAATAGTCATGAGACACTTGAGAAAAAAGAACAAAGTTGGTAAATTTACATTATCAAGATTTATTTTAACACTGTAGTAATTAAGACTATAGTATTCGTATGAAGTTAAAAAGTGGACCCATACATACATGGACATCTGATTTATGATAGAATTGGCATCACAGTTCTATCACAAATCTGGTATAGACTTTTTAATAAATGATAGTGTAACCATCAGTTATCCACATGGACAAGTATAAAATGGACTTCCACCTTACATGACACCAAAAAAAAACAAACAATTACTAGTGGATTAAAAACCTAAATGTGAAAGACTGAAGTATCACATTTTAGAAGGCAATACAGGAGAATATCGTTAGGAGTTCAGAGCAGGAACAGATAACCTTAACCCAAACATAAAATGAACTAGCCTGAAAGTATAAGATTTATAAATTCTACTACACTAAAATTAAGAACCTCTGTTCTTCGAAAATCACATAAAGACAATGAAAAGAAGAGATGTAAACCGGCTCAGGATTTTTGAAACACATACTGGATGAAGTATTCACTTCTAGAATATACAAGGAATTCATTCATATCACAAACCACCATATAGAAAATTAAGAAAAAAAGAGTGAAAGCACTTCACAGAAGAGGAAACACAAAGGTGGATAAACATATGAAAAGATGGTTACCATCCTTAGTAATGGGAACTGTGAAGTAAAACCACCGGAGGTATAACTGACACGCAGTGGATTTTTAACAGTTTACAAAGTCTGACGATATGAAGTGTTGCTGAGGATTTGGAGCAACTGGAACACTTGTGTAAGTGTAAACTGGTAAAAACATTTTGGAAAATAATTAGGTGATTTCTAACAAACTTAGAAGTGTTCTTACGGTATGATCCAGGATGTAAGTACCAAAAAAAAAAAAAAAATTCTTGTATATGTACACCATGAGATATACACAAGAATATTCACTGAAGTATACTGGGACAGAAAAAATCTAGGGAAAAACCAAATTTCCATTGATAGTTAGATGGATAAATAAATTATAGTCTATTTACACAATGGAATACTATACAATAGTTAAAAAACAGAAAGTGAATTTGATCCATAGGCAACAATATTGATGCACCGATGAATTTCAGGAATATGATGTTGGGCAAAAACTATGTCACAGAAAAATATTGTCAGTATGAATCCCTTTATGTAAATTAAAAATGCAAAATTAAACAATGTACCATATAGGAATAAAAATACTTGTGACAAAACCAAAGAAAAGCAAGCAGAGATAAACTCTGAATTCAGCATGAAGGTTGTCTCTGAAGGGGTAGTGGATTTTGGAAGCAGTGTCTAAGGGACTTCTAAGTTAGTCATAATGTATTATTGCTTAAACTGCGTAGTTAGAATATGGGTTTGCATTATAGCACTATTCTTTATAACTTAAGTACTTAATACATCTTATTTTGTAGCTACGTAATAACTAATACAGACATAAACAAGAAAATGGGAACAAAAATAGTAAATTGTGTAATGATAAATGTTCAGGTCAGAGACAATAGGTTTTGGTGAATAAGTGGTTACAGCAAAGTTAGTGAGCTGGGGTATACTGGGAAAGACGAGCAGTTATGGGGGGTGGATTATTGGATGGGGGATCACTGAAGACCCCAATTAGAATTTTAAATCTCATTTGAGACGTATATTAATTGAGATCCTCAGTACAGGGCTGACTTGAGAATGAATCATGAAGGGTACAACTCTTGTTATGATTTGAAATAAGACACAGCCAAGATGGAGACTTTTTGAAACTTTCAGGTATGACAGGGTTGGAACAAAATAGCAAATGAAGCAAAATGCAGATTTCTATTATTTTTATAATATTTATAATAATGGTACAGGATACATGTCCATGAAAATGTCATAAAACATAATCTTTGTGTTTCTTGCTTAGATCCCGTGACTCCTAAACTGAAAAGGTAAAAGTACTAAATAAATAAAAAGCTTGAGACAAATGTGTCAGCGAAAATATTATGAAGTTCATTTTGTTTTTGTTTTTTTGTAATATAGTGTCAGTGGTTCTGAAATACACTTAGGAGTTTGACAGCCTGTTCATGCAATAATAAGCCCTTCATGGAAGACTGTTAAACTCAGTATTTCCAGACATCAGCATCTCTTCAAAGGTACTTAAAAAGGTAGAAGAAAATCCTTTGTACTTATCAAACATTGAACAGTGTTCAAATGCAGAATTTTCCATTGAATACTTAGAAATTTATAAGTAGATATGAAAATTTATGTATTTTGCTCTACTATGTTAAAGGTCACCTGTTATTAGAAGACCGAGGTGGGGGGGAGGGGAGGAGGTGAAAGGGGGCTGATGTAGTAAAGGGAGAAGGGTCAGTGGACAGCAAGCTCACTTAATCTTAGTTAACATATAGTCAGAGTCTGGAAGAACACGCATTTCCTTTGGGTGGAATGTCATAAGATTCAGTTATGACTTCAGAACAAACCCACTTAGTTGGAAGCCAAGGCTCATGCTTACATGTCTCAAGAGCTGTTGGCCTAGAAGAGACCATATCAACAGGGCTAATGGGTGTCTTAGCAGTAAACTCTGCGGTCAGTGACAGATAGGCCTCCTGAGGTTGCTTCCCCTGATAGCTCTGGCACTGTGTAAGTTACCCACCAGACAGCGTGGGAGAGAGAATGATGACCAAGTTTCAGTTTTCAGTCACTCTCACTGGATAGGAACCTTGGCATAAACATTGAGATACAGAAAATAAATTTTTTAATCCCCAAGTTTGCAAAGAGATTCACACCCAACACTAATGTTTAGATTATGCTATCCTCAATCATTAGTATCACACACAAGAAAAATTTTGTGAACATACTTCAAAAACGGTTGCAGCAGTACATCAACAGGGAAGTGACAGAAATTCAAGCCAGATGCAGGAGAGGATATGGAATGAGACATATTATTGCTGATGTCAGATGGATCTTGGCTGAAAGCAGAGAATACCAGAAAGATGTTTACCTGTGTTTTATTGACTATGCAAAGGCATTCAACTGTATGGATCATAACAAATTATGGTACCGTTGGAAACAATGGGAATTGCAGAACATTTTAATTGTGCTCATGAGGAATCTGTACATAGATCAAGAGACAGTCGTTCAAACAGAACAAAGCTACGTGGTTTAAAATCAGGAAGGTGTGTGTCAGGGTTGTATCCTTTCACCATACTTATTCAAGCTGTATGCTGAGCAAATAACCTGAGAAGCTGGACTATATGAAGAAGAACGCAGCATTAATATTGGAGGAAGATTCATTAACAACCTTCAATATGCAGATGACACAACCTTGCTTGCTGAAAGTGAAGAGGACTTGAAGCACTTACTAATGAAGATCAAAGACCACGGCCTTCAGTATGGATTATGCCTCAACATACCATACCTGTTGCCATTGAGTCGATTCCGACTCATAATGAAAACAAAAATTCTGATAAGCAATAATAAGCAATATCATAGTAAGCGGAAAAAATACTGAAGTTGGCAAGGATTTCATCTGACTTGGATTCATAATCAACGCCCATGGAACTAGCAGTCAGGAAATCAAATGACGTATTGCATTGGGCAAATCTTCTGCAAAAGACCTTTTTAAAGTGTTGAAAAGCAAAGGTGTCACTTTAAGGACTAAGCTGTACCTGATCCAAGCCATAGTGTTTTCAATCACCTCATATGCTTGCAAAGGCTGGACAAGCAATAAGGAAGACTGAAGAAGAACTGATGCCTTTGAATTATGAACATATCATGGACTGCCAAAAGAACAAACAAACCAATCTTTGAAGAAGTACAGCCAGAATGGTCCTTAGAAGTGTGAATAGTGAGACTTCGTCTTGCTTACTTTGGACATGTTATTAAGAGGGACCAGTTCCTGGAGAAGGACACCATGCTTGATCAAGGGGAAAAGCAGAAGGTCAGCGAAAAAGAGGAAGTCCCTCAATGAGATGGATTGACACAGTGGCTGCAACAGTGGGCTCAAACATAGCAATGATTGTGAGGATGGTGCAGGACTGGGGAGTGTTTCCTTCTGCTGTACACTGGATTGCTATTAGTTGGAACCAACTCAATGGCACCTAACAACAACAGCAATAGCATGTTATCCTCAAGAGAAGGTGTGGGTTTAGTCATTCTCAACAAATGCTTTTGGCATATTCCACAAGTTCTAGTTAAATTCCTAGTTATTATGAAGAGGCACCTATAGAGGTACTAATATTTCAAGTTGGTGGACCCTGGCTATTAGACTCATATTCTAATCTATTAGAATCCTATTCTCGTGGCAAGGGTTGGTAAAACCAGGTAAGCACAATTTGAAAGAAGTTTGTCGATAGGCTTATTTCTGTTTGCATGTGCTACGTATCACGGAACTTCCTCCTCTATCACAGTCAGAGGGACAAAGCAGAAAAGAACTCCCTGGCTAGGAGATGGCTGGAGTTGGTACGTCTCCGTGGAGAGAGGAGGGGTGTGCACATTTTATACATATATAACTCTGTGAGCCTCTGTAAGACCAGTAAAGAGGCTGATGGAGTAGAGACTCTATTTCTATTTCAAGGTTTCAACATTTCAAGTTAGCATGAAAAGATATGAGGCATAAATGAACATTTGCTGCAAAAATTAGCCTTGTAATATTACACCTTGGATTCAAACAATTGAAAAATATCCTGTTGGGTTACTAACTATATATTTTCACAGTAAATTACTTAAAAATGTATTAAGTGAAAAAAAAGTTCTAAAAAATTCAGCCAATTTCTTTTCTTCTGTATTTTTCAACTAAGTAAGCGGTATCATTATACCATGCCAAAAATAACGATAAAGTTACAGAACTGAAACAAATCAATGAGCTGAACGTATTTTGATTTGAGGCAAATGCGATGAGGCAAATGTAGACAGGTACTGTTCTAAAGTGTCATCCTCAGAAATAACACATGTAAGTATATTTATTTGACCAACCCTTGTCAGCATACTAATAAAAATGATAGTAACAGCATTCTAATAATTCATGCTTTTGACTCTTGAGAAGATACCTCCAATTCTACACCCAGACAGATGTTACTTCTCCCTAGTTTCATCTTCATTTCGCTTCATTACATCATTCCAGCGATGCTGACTACCAGCTATCTGTGCCCTTTGACTCTGGACTTCTAACGGACAATGATAGGTTCACTCAACTTCAGTACCTAGGACAGTGTTGTTTATCCAGTAGACACTCAAAAAATCTGCTGATCAATTAAATTCACACAGGCCAGAAGGCATATCTTTGTATGGGTTGTAGGTGTCTAAGCAAACATTTTGTCAACACATTTCCTAAAGTGTTGTTCATCTGAACAATGTTTCTGGAAGATGTTAATAGGTATGTTGCCAACAAATAAGTTCTGTAAAAATGCTATAATATATCCCTTCTTGGATATTTGCACTGCATATTCACAAATATAACTCTGCAAAACAGAAACATATTATGTTTAACTCAAATGTTCTGATATATTTGTGAACAGAAAAAATTTTTTAGAAGGCATTTCCAGCAGAACAAAGCTCTCCCAGAACACTGGTTTATGACATACTTTGAAAAATTCACAGAAATATTTTGCATTAACTTTCCTGTAATCAGTCTGGAGTATTCTCACTTAAAAATTAATTTAATCTTTTAAATGACATAACAGTTACACTACCATGATAAGCTGATACTTACTACTCTGACAGTAACCATTCCTGCTGGCATTGTCATTTTATAGAGAAATTTAACCTTGATATTGAATTGATGTATAACTTATAGCATAACAGGGCATACAAACAGCAATCCTAACTTCTAGATGGGAGAAACAAAAATAAATATTTTTCTAAAAGAATTGGTTAAAAAGAAAATCTTTATACTTAGGATTTTTTTTCTCCCCCAGGTTTAAATAAAAGTCTAAATAATTCAGCCATAGCATATAGACTGCCAGGAAAAGTCATTCTAAATCTTTTATTGTTCATATTTACAAGATTTAAGGATTCATGACTATTTCGTTGAATAAAAATTCCAGAGATAAAGAAACTAGTCTGTTATACTTGACAAGTGAATGGATATAACCATACATTACCCAAGTATAAGTGCCATACTATTAAAGTGTTTTCGCAGTTATTATTAGTTTAGATCTCAGAACAATCCTGTGAAATAAGCAGAGCAGGAATGATTATTCCCACTGCATGTATAAAGATGTTGAGATACCGGGAAATTAAATGGCTTTCATAATAATATTGTTAGCTCAGTTCACTACAACAGTCTTCATCACTGAGCACAGCCCGTGTGTCAGGCACTTAACTACTAGGAGCAGGGAGAGCCTGTCCCTGCCCTGGAGGAGCCGACCATCTGAGGGTCAGCAGCAGAGCTGACCTGAAATTCCACCAGGCTCAGAGTTCAGAACTTTCCCTACTACATCTCGTTCCTGTAAACTAGAGTTCAGATGTTATACATTCTATGCCATCATGTCTGGTTAGGTTGTGGAAAGCGCCCTGTAAAGCAATGACTTCTGAGTCCACCGGAGCTTGGCCAGCATGGGGGCAGATATGTGACTAAAGGAAGGCTGGAGAGATATCCAGGAGGCCTGATGGCGCACTGGTTAAGTACTGCCGCTAATCTGAAAGTCCACAGTTCGAACCTACCAGCCGCTCAGCAGGAGAAAGATGTGGCGGTCGGCTCCTACAAAGATTTACAGGCTAGGAAACTCTGTGGGGCAGTTCTACTCTACCCTATAGGGTATATGTCCCTATAGGGTCACTATGAGTCAGAATCCACTTGACAGCAAAGGGTTTGTTTGTTTTTTGGTAGAGATATTGGAGTCCCTGGGTGGTGCAAACGGTTGATTCGCTCAGCTGCTAACTGAAAGAGTGGAGGTTCCAGTCCACCCAGAGGTGCCTTGGAAGAAATGCCTGAAAAAATCTACTTCCGAAAATCAGCCTTTGAAAACACTACGGAGCACAGTTCTGCTCTGACACACAAGCGTCTCCATAAGTCAGAATCGACTCTTTGGCAACTAGTTTTGGTCTGGTAGGGAAATTTGTCGAGCAGCAGTGGGGAGAAGTACATCCGACTCTGAACTGAGCTGCCTCAAATTCCTTGGCCGGGTAGTTTCATGAACCTGTGGTTTGCTGGAGTTGCATAGAGGTGCTTTCACGCTGAGGGAAAAAATGCACCTGGCTTGCAAATACACGTAGAGTCCACCTGTGCTCTAAAATATGAGCATGTGAAGTAATTTGATCCTAGAGCTGAGAGTGAAGTCAATTTTTTACAAAAGTAAATGACTTTCTAATCTTCTTGTTTTTCCCTTCACAGAATCAAAGCTAGTTCTAACACTTGAAAGATGGCTTTAACAGTATGTTAAAATATTCAGTTACGAAAATGAAACTGTAGTCTAATTTTACTGGGCAGTCATTGAATTGTGACCATTATAATGTGTCTTTGGACATAGTTGCATAAATTAGTTCTGACACAGCATTATGGCACGTTAGCCTCTGGTTATTAGAATGCTAACGTGAAGATGACTGGTTGACCAGATTCCCATTTGTTACCAGGAAATACTCTGTGCCCCCAGGTTGTGTCTGCAAGGGTGATAAAAGGGGAAACATGAACTTCTTACTAATTACTTGGTAAATCTGATCATTGTATGTGATTTATTTAGACTGAACCTGCTTTTTCTGCCAATAGAAAATAATGAAGTGAAAAAAAGTGGACACCTATATTTGGCTGCCGTTTTTATTTACTGTTTTGTTCAATGGGTATATTACGAACAAAATAAAAAATGGCATGGATTATTTATTTTTATTTATCAAATAATTACTGAACTTGCAGGCACTGTGCTAGGCACTGGTTAAAAATGCGAACATTGTTTTTGTGCTCAAGGAGATTTCAGAGAAAGACAAACCTGCAGTTAACTGTAGTAAATTCGACAAGTGTTATAATAAAGATGCAAGCTATGTGGTTTGGACTATGGTGCCCCGCTTCTATTACTGAGGGTGCCATTAATGGCCTGTTCTTAGTACACGAGGTGGTTTCTTCCCATGACACCAGGACTAATATGAAAGGTTTCCTAGAACCACATCTCCCAGCAAACTCTACTAAAAGCTTCAGTTCTACTAGTTGAGCTATAGAGAACTGTTTCTGTTGTTTTGATTGATTGGTTGCTTTGTTTTGCATTTCCCATCAAAACTCCTATCAGCTAACTAACAAAATAACTTCAATTTGCCTTGAAGCATAAATGACCATGAAACTTGTTGCTACTTTGTGTTTTCGGTGCATATTTAATCAATGTGTGGTTTAAAGATAATCAGCAGGGAACACAAACACACCTTCACACAGTTCACATATCACCAAAAGGTAATGATTATCAAATCTGAATTTACTTAATTCCTTAAACTTTCAACTTGTGTAGGTTTTATTTTGTTCTATCACTTTACTCTCTTTTGCAATCATGGAGTAATTTTTTGAAGAGATTTTTCTATATTCCAAGAATGTCTTTATCTCTAAAAAGGTAAAAAGGAAGGACCACATGTTTTATTAAGAGAGAAAGACTCCAGAAACCAAGTGAATCAAACATAAAATTCCAAGGAATTTCACCAGTAGTGCCCTGAATATGTTTAGGGCTTTGCCTAACAAGTTTACACATACACTTCATGATCTATTGACACTACAAACAACAGAGGCAACTATTATGAAATGAAGACCCACAGGACTTGGTGAAAAACAATCTTAGCCATATGTTCATTATTAATGCATTATTAATTTCCAAGTGTTTATTTACTTTCATACTTGAGGATATAATATTTCTTAAGGAGAGAAAAATTCAGTCCACAGATAGTTTGAATATTATTTTTCCTTGGGGGTTTCAGATTTACATCAGTGAAATAAAGCAGACCCTAAGATCTGGGTACTGCTTCATTTTGTTCTCCTTTTTTTCTAATTTCTGTCTTTTCATATGTGCATATATAAACTTTATGTTTTCACGTCCTTTTTGTGGGTAATTTTGTATTCAGTGCATTGCTAGGTACTTTATAATTCAAAAAAATAATGAAATGCCAAAGTTAATGTTAGGAAGATAATTGTCTTTTATGTGGAGAGTAGCATACAGCTCTTCTACTCAAAGTGGGGTTTGCAAAGCAGCCTCAGCATCATCTAGGAGCCTGTTAGAAATACAGAACACAGGCCTCATCCCAGCCCTGTTTTGCTGTGCCCTGTCGAGTTGAGTTGAACTCATATCGACCCTACAGAACAGAGTAGAACTGCCCCATTGGGTTTCCAAGACTGTAACCTTTATGAAAACAGACTGACACATCTTTCTCCTGTGGAGTGGCGGGTGGGTTCAAATGGCAGCCTTTTCCAGAAGCCGTCAAGGGCTTAACCATTGCACCACCAGGGCTCCTTTTATCTCAGACCTAATGAATCATGATTTTCATTTGGACAAGACCCCCAGGTAATTCCCATGCAAGGACAAGTTTGAAAAGCACTGGAATATAAGACATTTAGCTAAAAACTTCCATTCAATTATTTTTAAGGATTTTATTTTTTAAAGTGTTTCAAAAAACACTTAGAATTCTGAGCAGAAAAATAAAGCTTTTAGGGAAGAAATTTGAAAAACACTTTTCTAAAGGCTTGTTGTTGTTATGTGCCGTCAAATAGGTTCCAACTCATAGCGACACCATGCACCACAGAACGAAACACTGACCAGTCCTAGGCCATGCTCAGAATCGTTATGCTTGAGCCCATTGTTGGAACCACTGTGTCAATCCACCTCATTGAGTGTCTTCCTCTTTTTCACTGACCCTGTACTTTACCAAGCATGATGTCCTTCTCCAGGGACTGATCCTTCCTGACGTGACCAAAGTATGTAATCTCACCATCCTTCCTTCTGAGGAGCATTCTGTTTGTACTTCTTCCAAGACAGATTTGTTTGTTCTTTTGGCAGTCCATGGTATAGTCAATATTCTTCACCAACACCACAATTCAAAGGTGTCATTTCTTCTCTGGTCTTCCTTATTCATTGTCCAGCTTTTCAATGCATATGACTCGATTGAAAATATCATGGCTTGGGTCAGGCGCACCTTAGTCTTCAAGGTGACATCTTTGCTTTTCAACACTTTAAAGAGGTCTTTTGCAGCAGACGTGTCCAGTGCAATGTGTCTTTTGATTTCCTGACTGCTGCTTTCATGGGTGTTGATTGTGGATCCAAGTAAAATGAAATCCTTGACAACTTCAATCTTTTCTCCGTTTATCATGATGTTGCTTATTGGTCCAGTTGTGAGGATCTTTGTTTTTCTTTATGTTGAGGTATAATCCATACTGAAGGCTGTGTTCTTCGATCTTCACCAGTAAGTGCTTCAAGTCCTCTTCACTTTCAGCAAGCAAGGTTGTGTCATCTGCATATCACAGGTTGTTAATGAGTCTTCCTCCAATCCTGATGCCCCTTTCTTCTTCATATAGTCCAGCTTTTCGGATTATTTGCTCAGCATACAGACTGAATAGGTATGGTGAAAGGATGCAACTCTGACGCACACCTTTCCTGACTTTAAACCACGCAGTATCCCCTTGTTCTGTCCGAACGACTGTCTCTTGATCTGTATATAGGTTCCTCATGAGCACAATTAAGTGTTCTGGAATTTCCATTCTTCACAATGCTGTCCGTAACTTGTTACGATCCACACAATCAAATGCCTTTGCATAGCCAATAAAACACAGGTAAACATCTCTCTGGTATTCTCTGCTTTCAGCCAGGATCCATCTGACATCAGCAATGATATCCCTGGTTCCATGTCCTCTTCTGAATCCAACATGAATTTCTGGCAGTTCCTTGTTGACATACAGCTGCAGCCACTTTTGAGTGATCTTTAGCAAAATTTTACTTGCATGTGATATTAATGATATTGTTCAATAATTTCCACATTCGGTTGGATCACCTTTCTTGGGAATAGGCATAAATACGGATCTCTTCCAGTCGGCTGGCCAGGTAGCTGTCTTCCAAATTTCTTGGCATAGACGAGTGAGCACTTACAGCACTGCATCCATTTGTTGAAACATCTCAATTGATATTCCGTCAATTCCTGGAGCCTTGTTTTTCGCCAATGCCTTCAGTGCAGCTTGGACTTCTTCCTTCAGTACCATCGGTTCCTGATCATATGCTACCTCTTGAAATGGTTGAACGTCGACCAATTCTTTTTGATATAATGACTGTGTATATTCTTTCCATCTTCTTTTGATGCTTCCTGCATCGTTTAATATTTTCCCCATAGAATCCTTCAGTATTGCAACTCGAGGCTTGAATTTTTTCTTCAGTTCTTTCAGCTTGAAGAATGCCGTGCGTGTTCTTCCCTTTTGGTTTTCTATCTCTAGCTCTTTGCACATGTCATTATAACACTTTGTCTTCTCGAGCTGCCCTTTGAAATCTTCTGTTCAGTTCTTTTACTTCATCATTTCTTCCTTTTGCTTTAGCTACTAGACCTTCAAGAGCAAGTTTCATATTCTCTTCTGACATCCATTTTGGTCTTTTCTTTCTTTCGTGTATTTTAATGACCTCTTGCTTTCTTCATGTATGATATCCTTGATGTCATTCCACAACTCGTCTGGTCTTCAGTCATTAGTGTTCAATGCATCAAGTCTATTCTTAGGACGGCCTCTAGATTCAGGTGAGATATACTCAAGGTCGTATTTTGGCTCTCATGGACTTGTTTTAATTTTCTTCAGTTTCAACTTGAACTTGCATATGAGCAATTGATGGTCTGTTCCACAGTCAGTCCCTGGCCTTATTCTGACTGATGATATTGAGCTTTTCCATCATCTCTTTCCACAGATGTAGTCGATTTGACTCCTGTGTATTCCGTCTGGCGAGGTCCATGTGTATAGTTGTCGTTTATGTTGGTGAAAAAAGGTATTTGCAATGAAGAAGTCATTGGTCTTGAAAAATTCTATCATGCGAACTCCGGTATCATTTCTACCACCAAGGCCATGTTTTCCAACCACCGATCTTTCTACTTTGTTTCCAACTTTCGCATTCCGATCACCAGTAATTATCAATGCATCTGATCGCATGTTCAATTAATTTCAGACTATAGAAGCTGGTAAAAATCTTCAATTTCTTCATCTTTGGTCTTAGTGGTTGGTGCATAAATTTGAATAATAGTTATATTAACTGGTCTTCCTTGTAGGCGTATGGATATTATCCTATCACTGACAGCGTTGTACTTGAGGATAGATCTTGAAATGTTCTGTTTGACGATTAATGCAATGCCATTCGTCTTCAAGTTGTCATTCCTGGCATAGTAGATCATATGGCTGTCCGATTCAAAATGGCCAATACCAGTCCATTTCACTTCACTAATGCCTAGGATATTGATGTTTATGCGTTCTATTGCATTTTTGGCGATTTCCAATTTTCCCAGATTCAAACTTCGTACATTCCATGTTCCGATTATTAATGGATGTTTGCAGCTGTTTCTTCTCATTTTGAGTCGTGTCACATCAGCAAATGCAGGTCCCGAAAGTTTGACTCCATCCACATCATTAAGGTCGACCAGTTGTCTTTTGAGTACCCTCCAACCTGGGGGGCCTATCTTCCAGCACTATATCAGACAATGTTCCACTGCTATTCACAAGGTTTTCACTGGCTAATTCTTTTCAGAACTAGACTGCTGGGTCCTTCTTTCTAGTCTGTCTTATTCTGGAAGCTCAGCTAAAACCTGTCCACCATGGGTGCCCCTGCTGGTATCTGGGTACCGGTGGCTCTCAACATCACAGCAGCATGCAAGCCCCCACAGTACGACAAAAAGACAGACACATGGGGGTTCTAAAGGCTTAGAATACAGTAATGTTATCTTAACGTCATTTTTTATGATAGTAGCTAGCATTTGTATATCATTTAACAGTTAATCAAACTTCCATCACGTTCAAAAAAACAATTCTCACAATAATCTTGTGCTGTGGATCTTATTATAAATTTCCGTTACAGAAACTGAAGTTCAGAAAGTAAAAATTTTTTGCACAAGGTAACACAGCTAATAGGTAGTGGTGCTGAGACTGCGTTTAGGAGGTTTCACTGCAAACGTCATGTTCTGTAGATTAGTTTGACTTTTCAATTAAAAAAAAATTGCTATGGCAAGACCTATATATTAGCAAGGAAACCCTGGTGGCGTAGTGGTTAAGTGCTACAGCTGCTAACCAAAAGTTCAGCAGTTCGAATGCACCAGGCACTTCTTGGAAACCCTATAGGGCAGTTCTCCTCCGTCCTATAGGGTTGCTATGAGTCAGAATCGACTCCATGGCACATAACAACATGTGCATATAACCCATGCACATCCTCCGCCATACTTTAAGTCATCTCTAGATTACTTATAACACCTAATACAATATAAATGCTGTGTAAATAGTTACTTCATCACAACTGAAGACTTGCTCTAGAAGGTTGCCTTTCTCTTCTCTGAGTTTCTTGAGCTTTTCTGGGAATGCTGATGCTGCCTGGGCATTAGCCGATGCTGCCTGGGCATCAGCCAATGCTGATTCACCGGTGATCTTGAAGTTCTTGAGGCTGTACCACTTTACAGAGCTAGCCAGTCATCCCTTACTGGCCTTAAACTCCTTCCTCTGGCTCTCCTCGACTCCCTCACACTTAGCTTTTGAAGGATTGCTCTGACCACTTCATTGCTTTTTACAAGGCATTTTTTCACAAAAACAAAGGGTGCATGTAACACCAGTAGTGAAGGATCAATACGTGAGGTGAACAATGCTCCAACGATGAGTGCTGGGGAGAGAATGCGGATCTGTGAAATGCCAGGAGGCTACAGCAGGAGATGCCTACACATCCCTTCATTTGTGCGGACTCAGCGCAGTGCTTGGTGCCTGGCAAATAGAAGTTTTGCTTTTTGGAATTTTCTTTTTTTCCGAATATTTTGGATCTGAGGTTGGTTGAGGGGTGCGGAACTCAAGAATATGGAGGGTCAACTGTATTTTTTAAATTGAGAAAATACTTCCCCTATTGTTAAACTGAGGAAACTGATATGCTCAGAGCCAATTATGGTAAATGGAAGATATTCTAAATTCTATTTTTATATTGAAATGTGTAAATATTTCAGCCCAAATATTTTACAGGTACTGTCTTTACACCTCCACTCAGGGTACTTTTCTTTGACATTTTTTATAAGCTAAAACTTGTCAAAAATGTCTCAACATTCTTTTAGATGTTTCAGCGAATGTCAACGCTTCACTACAACTGGTGTTCTCAATTCCATCTCCTCTGGCACAGAATGTAATCATCTAATTAAAAACAGCAGCTCCAGCAAAAGACTCTTCCCTCAGTATGAGATATTTCAAAACATAATGATAGAACTTCAAAATTAAATCTTAGATATCTTTTGAACTCTCACTATATTTGCTTTTTAAGAAAAAATTTAATTTTCATTTGTAAGCTTTGTTTTCAACAAGTGCAATTCTTAAAAGCTTCATAATTTGAATTTTGCTGAACACTGTCATTAGAGATATTCAACTAATTTTGAACAAAATGTAACCAAAATTTAAAGGATTTACAAGGTTCTTCTTCAAAAGTCCAAACGTATCTCAAATCCAACCGATGACAGGCAACAGAGAAAAAGTCTGTAATGTCACGCTGATGCTTTCTTTTCAATTCTATATCAGCTTCATTATCAAAATACTTGTAGTTCTGTTATTCAGTGTATACATAAAAAATATTTATACAAATATAAATTGGTAGAACATCACGGCTTATTGGATGCATTATGAATTATTTTTCTACCCTAACCAACTCCAAAGACATTTCTGGAGGTTTCCTAATTTAGTAAGAATATTATTTTTACCATCATGTTGTAAACCATCCAAATTTGTGTCTATATCATCACTGCAAAAATCAAATGGTTTTATTTTCAATGTTGAGTTTTAAAATAATTTATAATACAATTCACAAATAATGTTATCAATGTCACAGTTTTTCACTTTATAGATAGTCAACAATCCAAAACAAAAAACCAAACCTGTTACCGTCAAGTTGGTTCCCACTCATACTGACCATAAAAGACAGAGTAGAACTACCCCATAGGGTTTCCAAGGCTGCAATCTTTATGCAAGCAGACTGCTGTATCTTTCTCCCTGGGAGCGGCATGGCTCATGGGTTTGAATTGCCAACCTTTTGGTTAGCAGCCGAGTGCTTAACCACTGTGGCACCAGGCCTCCTCTAATCAATACTTGGAGGTTTTAATTTTAAAAGAAACATCTAAAGACACATAGATAAATTTCCTTATGGCCTAATAAAGATTTATGAACAAAATGATCCATCAATTGTTATTAAAAGGCTTTCAGAATAATTATTACGTCTAGGAATCGACCATAAAATGGGAAAGCAGAACAATATGTGGTTCCTTAAATATTTGATGTCCCAGGGGGTTCACTGGTAGAAGGCCTAAGAAATTGACTTTAAAAGATATTGTTTTTTAATGATTTATGAACATTAGAGGGAAAATATATATGCATATATTAGTAGTTGCCATTTTATAAAAACATTTTATACGTCAAACCACAGAAAAGACCAAAATAACTAATCAGTTTCTGAGTTATAGATTAATCTGCACAATATCTGTGCAGTATCAACATTGCTTTTTCTAGCTGGATGAGGTCACACAGCTAGTATTCCGGAAGAACTCAGATTCAAACAAGATCCTTTCTGACTGTAGAGGCACATTCCACAAAGTACCCAATTACTTGCTCCTACTTTAGGGAAAAACTTTCATCCTACTGCCCTTGGCAAACCACAAATGCCTTAGAGAAAGAAAGGCAGCGATGCTGATCTGCACTGAATATTGACTGAATGGTGCAGGCAGTTTGCTATGTGCGTTGGTACTTATTAGATTAGGATGATTACTGTAAAGTAGAGGACCCTGGATGTGCGTATTCGGGGAGGGGAGAGATTTTAGGCACATTACTTGATACTGAATGATCACTGTGGAAGTTTAAACAATATGTCCACAATTATTTACCTGTTGTAGACAGAATAACAGCCCCCCAAAGATATCCATGTCCTTTCTAATCCCTAGAACCTGTGAATATGTTACATTACATAGCAAAGGGGAATTAAGATTGCAGATAGAATTAAGGTTGCTAATCAGGGACCTTATAATAGGAAGATTACCTGAGTGTAATCAATGTAATCGAAAACCAAACCCAAACCCAGTGCGCTTGAGTTGATTCCAACTCAAAAGGGTCCTGAAATAGAGGAGGAAGAAGAGGTCAGAGTAGTGTAACGTGAAAAGAACTCAACTCAACGCTGGCTTTGAAGATGGAGGAAGGGGGTCATGAGTCAAGGAATGCACGAACCCTCTAGAAGATGAAAAGGCAAGGAAATGGTTCTCCCCTACAGCCCTCAGAGAGGAATGCAGACTTACTGACACCTTCATTTTCACCCAGTGAGACCTATGCCAGAGTTCAGACCTACAGAACTGTAAAAAAATAAATATATGCTGTTTTAAGCCACCAGATGTGGTAATTATTGTGGGAATTCATTACAGCAGCAATAAAAAACTCATACAATATCCCTTCTTTCGAAAGGTAGAACTTATTTCACCTTCCCTTGAGTACAGGTCTAAGGAGCTCTGGTGGCACAGTGGTTAAGTGCACACTACTAACCGAAAGGTCGGCGGTTTGAACCTCCCCGCAGCTCTGTGGGAGAACTAGGTGGCAGTTGGCTTCTGTAAAAATTTACAACCTTGGAAAGCCTATGGAGCAGTTCTACTCTCCTATTGGGTCACTGTGAGTCTGATTTAGAAAATAATATTGTAATCATTTATTCCCTCTCCTTGAGCATAGAGAATGGGACCCAGCTGAAGCTGGGCTCACGAGGACTCCCAAGGACTCCCAAGGATATATCAACTGGGCCCTGAGGTATAAAGACAATAGCTAGGATAATCTTGGAAAATATATTTCAGGGAATCTTTCACATAAGTCAATCAAACAGAACACAAAAGACTTTTCACTCTTATCTTTTTCTATTAGCGTTTAGTGACTAGAAATTTGTTGGACCAATGAAGACCCTCCTGACTGTCATTACTGAAACCTGTACCAGTGATTGTTAAGAAAGACGATTCAAAATGTAGGATCACAATTTCTAGCCAATCTGTGAAAAGGTGAAGCTTTCAATGGTTTTGCCCATTTGTAATGTTAATATATACTGATGACTCTGTAACCATCTTTGGCAGCATGCTTGTCCATTTTCCCATTCTTGCCTATTCTGTAATATTCTTTGGACTTGGACAGACATGGCTCTAGCAGCACGCTTGTCTGTTTTCCCACTTTTGTCTGTTCTGTGATATTTCCTTGGATTCGGGCAGATACGGCTCTGGAAGTATGGTTGTCCGTTTCCTACTTTTGCCCCTTTGAATATATGCTGAATAAAACTTCCTTTTTGCTTTACTAAACTTTGTGATGGTTTTCCCCTGCAACAAGTTGGAATTGACTTGATGGCAATGGGTTTGGAGTAATGGGTTGAGTGTGGGCTGGACTTAGTAAATGGCTTCTAACAAATAAATTATGACAGAAGTAATGAGATGTCACTTCCTAGATTAGGTTATAAAAAGACTGTGTCTTCCATCTTGCATGTACTCTCACTTTCTCTTAAATTGCTTACTCTAGTGGAGCACTTTGACTGGAAGACAGATGGTAAGGAACCAAGGCCTCCAACTACCACATGGGTGAACTTGGAAGCAGATTCTCCTCCAGTCAAGCCTTCAGATGATGGTCTTATGAGAGACTCTTAACCAGAACTGCCGCCCAGGTAAGCCACGCTGATTCCTGACGCACAGAAACGGTGAGATAATTAAATGTTTGTTCTGTTAGGCTTTGAGATAACTTGTTATGTAGCAACAGATAACTAATACAATTACTCTTAAGATTTGTATTTACCTTCCAAAAAAAAAAAAAGAAAATAACAAGAAAAGGGAAAAATGCTAATTAGGTGAGTATTACGCCTGTCTTCCAAATAAACTGATGTGAATGTGCATGTTCTATTGGAAAGTTATGAAAAAATCATCTAATATTTTTAGTGTAACAATGCACACATATAAAAGCTGACATTTCTATAAATATAATTTAGTCAGCTTTTATGCAGATTATAAATGGAATTAAAACCTCAATGCAGAGAATAAAATTTTTTAAAACACACAATCTTATTAAGAATACATTCATCCATTTTACACATATTTTAATGCATCAGAGCTGTCAAAACTACTGTGGGATCAACAAAGGCAATTAACCTGTAATTTTTCCCTCTGCTCTTTCTTTTCTTATATTCTGCTTTTCCCTTGAAGTCTATGCTTAATGGAACAAAGTGTACCAGAGACTAAGATTAATTAATGAATTTTCTACTTTGTCATATAGAAATGTTCTCCAGGCTCCAATTTACAAAGTAAATGACTTTCAGCCTTACATATATGTATTAAATAAAGAAAATAATCATTCATCTCATGATACTTTCATGTTGAATTCAAATTGGATATAATTATTGAAATAGAGCATTTTCTTCCCTTTCGGAATTAATTTGTTGTGGTTAACCAAATATATACAGTAGACACACTACATTACATGGCAAGTAGTTCAATTCTTTGCCTTTTTTTTTTTTTTAGTTCTACTAGCATTCAGGTCACAAATTCAGTACTCACAACTTCTCTTAAATGGAAGCGTTAGTTAATCGAATCTACTGCTCCTACGTAGCTAAAATATAGTTCCCCAAACTCAGCTTAAATATTGACTACTACATTAATCATCTCCTCCGTGTATGAATACAAAGAAGATATACAAATTGCTCACTGGGATTTTTTTTTTCCCCATGGAGTTGAATGAATTTCTGTACCTAAATATCACAGTAGGGAAAATCGCACTTTTATATAAATTGGTCTCTGTCATTCCTTTCTCTGTGAAATTAGAGCTAGTTTTACTTTTTGAAAATAACTGCTAAGGAAACCTCTAATGGTTAGAGAGTATGTATTTTCATTGTTTAATGGCCTCCACTGCCCTGGAGATATCTGCCATCACATCTGACTATTCAAGGAGCTCTGGTGGTGCAACAGTTAAACGCTTGGCTGCTAACCAAAAGGTTGGCAGTTCAAACCCACCCAGCAGCTTTATGGGAGAAAGATCTGGAGATTTGCTTCCATAAAGATTATAGCCAAGAAAACCCTATGGGGCAGATCTACTCTGTCACATGGGGTGGCTGTGAATAGAAATTGTCTTGATGGCAACCAATAGCAACAACAGTCCAATATTCATAAGTTATGAAATTCTATTGATATTAAGAAATAACAGATGAGGCCCATACTTCTATATAGAGGGATATGAAATCCTACTTCTCAGAAGCATTTTTCTCCTTAATTCAAATTCTCCTTGTTAATGTGTCAATACATATTACCACTGCTTAATTAAAATGGGAAAAAGATCCAACACAACAGGAAATTTCAAATAAGAAAAGTTGTGCTCATATTCATTCTTCCTAAATCAAGTACAAAATTTGTAAAGAAGAAAAATTTTTTTTGTACATTTTAAAAGAGAACAGTAATTGCAGATTTATTCATAGAATAATCAAAATGTGGTTCAATCATGTAAAGAAAAATGTGCTCATCTATAAATCAATTAGTTCTGCTGATGAAAAAAATAGAAGAACCTTTTAAAATGTATCTTTTATAATAATGCCTTTGCTTGGTATTTGAAGTTTAGATAATAAATCATGACAAGGAAACTTCATCAGAAATATGAATATTTAAAATCTGAACATAGTTAATGATGCATAACGGTTTCTGGCCTCAAAGTGGGGCTCCAGAATCAGCAGGTGATGCTATCTAAATTATTATGTTAACAGTCCCTTTGTTGGGAATATAGGTGTGCGTTATTAGTGGGCTCTTAAAATATGTACATAAATACAAATCATTAAGTCATCAATATTTATTCTTGGTAATGTGACAATTCAAAGCTAGCAAAGCAAACATCTTTCAGTTGTAGGTGTGATTTGTGACTAGGATTTAGCTGACATTAAAACACTGTAACTTCTGTTTATGGGAAAGGAGCCCTGGTGGCTCAGTGGTTAAGCGCTCGGCTGCTAGCCAAAAGGTCGGCGATTCAAATCAAGCAGCCGCTCCTTGGAAACCCTATGGGGCAGTTCTACTCTGCCCTATAGGGCCACTATGAGTCGCAACTGACTCCAGGCAATGGGTTTTATTTATGGGAAAAGGAAAAGGACTGCCACTGAGGGCCTGTCAAGTGGCATACATGATTCACGGAAGTTGTCTGGGCAGTTCTATGAGCCGATTCCATATCCCCTTTCGTTCTTTTTGGTGGCTGTCTATTGCTAAACTTGTGTCTATAAACCTCTCTTACTTACTCTACTCTATTCTGCTTCTTTTTTCTTTTTACTGAGAAATTAGGTGCCTGAAAATTTGTCTTAAGTATTTTATCACCCCGTATTTCAAACATTCCTTTTTTTTTTTGGTGGGGTGGCGAGAGGTGGGGAGATTGAAAAAAAAAATTTGTTGTGGAGTCGATTATGACTTATGGCGGCCTCATGTGTTTCAAAGCAGAACTACGTTTGGTGGGGTTTTCAGTTGTTGTCTTCTTTTGAAAGTGGATCACCAGGGCTTTCTTCTGAAGCACTTGTGGGTGGATTCATATCGCCAACCTTTTGATTAGTAGTCAAGCGTTCAATGGTTTGTACCGCTCAGGGAACACAGAATAACACAGGAGTGATAAAATCCGTAGCATAATGATCCTGATTATTTATATCCCTAATACTTTTATGTGTATATTACTAATGTCAAAAATTCAGAAAAAATAGGTGCCTGTATTTGTTCAAGACAATAAATTATAACAAATTTTCTGTAAACTTTTTTGGAAAGGCCCAGCTGAACCACGGCTTCACATGATTTAAAATTCTGTCTTCAATGCTTTTAGTTTAATGGCATAGTCAAATGTCAAGAATACTTAGTAAGATTTTTTTTTTTTGTACAATATGCCATATTTTACCTTTTTAATAATAGCTTTCAAGTAACAAAACATTTGGAAAAAAGAATGATTAAACTAAGTGGATTACAAATTTAGTCACAATATTATAGAATTAGAATCTTTTTGGATTTTTACTAGGGCCACGTAATTCCGTTTTTACTTCTGTATTAATACTTAGTATATATGTGGTTCAATGTTAGAAAACAGCATAAAACTGGCAGATTATTTCATACACGTACTCATCAATTTAACCGTGTTCCAAAATGGACTAATTCAGTAAAAACAACAGCTTGCTAATTCTGTCTAGAAAATATTTCAACATGTCTGTTGTTACAGGACTGAATTGTAGATCAATTTATTTATGATTACAGCTTTTCTTAGGCATGTGGACACAGTGATACAGTAAATATAAATGGAGGGGACTACTGAGAGTTAAAGTATCTGCCATATATCAGTGTCCTTGACTCCTTGAGAAGGTGTTTCTGCTGACAGCTTGTTATTCACTGTGCTGATGTGACAGAAAAGATTGATAAAGGGTCAGCAATGATTTTTCACACCATGTCTATACAAAAAGGCTGGTACTGGGTTTGTGAGACACAGTATCTGTTTACAGGAGATATGACCGCTTCTTTATCTGATGGGCCATCCCAACATTCTTTTCTCATCCATCAGCTGTCTGGTAGCTTTACATCATACCATGTTGTTTGGCACCTTTATATAGCCATGGTCTAACAGCTTTTACCAATTGCACACCTGCACTCTTCCATGTCATCCTGCCAATCCCACCTCAATGTCCCATGACACCTAAGCATCAATATACACATAGCTGGTGTTAGTCAGGCTCAGGAGCCAGACTTCCTGAGATCAAATTCTGGGTCCACTACTTACTAGGCTCATCCATCCAAAAAGAAAAAAAAAGTACTACTTGGTAGTGCTTTGGGGGATAATTAAACGAGTTAGTATGTGTAAGGCACTTGGAAGAGAGCCTGGCGTGTAATCAGTCCCCAGTAAATGTTTATTGTTATTACTGCCACTCGCCTCCCTACAGGACTTCCCAGAGGTGCCATCGACCACTCCTCTTCCCTTTCACCTCTCTGCCCTCATTCAGTCAGAGAGGAGGTGTTGGGATGTGGACCGTTGTAGTGGTTGTGAACTCTCCTCTCCTCTGAGCTCCACACTGAGGAAGGAGAGGGTGGTACCCAAGGTACACATATCCTCAAATCTCAGAACTTCACAATGGTAGGGTGGGAGGCCTCATAAAGCGTGGGGGTTTCAGCATGAAGGAAGACTGGGAAGACTGATGTTCAGCACTCCAGCTGGATGTCTACTTAATCATTCAGCTTGTAGGATCCTCCTGGTGCTACCTGCAGAGAAGAATGGAAACTTGGGACAGGGCAAGATGGAGCTGCCAAGAGGGGCCAGGGCCACCTCTCCAGAGAGGAATAGAAAACAGATTCTGCTGGGCCCTCAGACGAGTACGAGGGATCCATGAAAGATGGGATTGGTAGCCATAATCTTGCCTTAACTTGCCTCAGCATGTGGGCAAAAAAGTGCACATATCCGAGTATTTGGGAGTGATGCCACCAACTGTATGTCAGACCAAAGACCTGGTCTCACCAGTGACTGAGCCCCTCATTGAAAGACCCCGTTGAGGCAATCACTCATATTCATCAGGCTCATGTAAAACAGGCTAGAAGAGTGATATAGCCACAAAAGGACCAATACTCTTCCAAGGATGGACATCTAAGGAGACAATGTCTGTGTCCCTTTGTCTCCTCTCTTCCCCACCCCAGCAAAGTAAGTGCATGGAAGAAAGAGAGGGTGTGAGAGCAGGCAGACCACACCCCAGCCCACTGGCTGGAACGTGGGGTGTGTCAATGCGGGAAAGCCATCTTCACCATGTGGAGGAGGGCAACACTGTAGGGGTTAAATCACAACAAGAAAGAAGGAATTTGGGTCCCCATCCAGAAGCCACCATATTAGCTCCAGATAGCTTATGTTCAGACCACAATGTGTAAAAGTAATTTCTATCTTGATCAAACCACTGCGTTTTGTTGTAAGTGCCTATCTGTATCTGTCTGATGCAGTATTTGTGTATCTTGTTAAACATGATTCTTCTCTTCAGCTGTTTAACCAACCAGCAACTGGTCCTGATCATGTTAGATAATAGGGGTTTTACCCGTATTGTAGAACCCCAACTATGTTATGATCTTTAACTTACCGTTATGGGCAGTGATTTTTTTGCCCGACTAGTTCAAAACTCAGGTCAACTATCACTTCTGGACAGTTTGTCCTGACTCCTGGCTAAGCCCTTTGTCAGTGCTCTGGGTTCATCTCTTTCTGATACAGAACAGTACTAACAGGTACTGAGCACATAGGAAGTGCTCACAATGATTTCTCAAAGAAATAAACACATGAATAAAAGAAGGATGACAGTTTCAGAATTGTATTTAAGGCACAGTGATACGGCCATAAGACTGTAAGAAGAATCGCATAAGCAAATACACCAGGCACACAGACCAGTGAAGACAAAAGTAACAGAATGTGGATGAAAAGTAAAAAGGCTTTAGACTACGGTAATGGCTGAAGGAATAAAACTCTGGGGGTAAGAATCACTGGAAAACCGTAATAATACTAACTTGTTTTTTACTACTCCCATAATCTATTATCAAAGAAGTTACGTGTGTAAGATTTCACCGATATTTCTTTGAATATTTGCCTATAATGTATGTTTTTAACTCCACTGCCTCACCAAGTTACTAGACAATGGGGAAGTTAACATATCGTGCAGTCCAATTCTCAGAGCAGTGCAGGGCAGCTGCCATTAGAGACGATTCCCTTCCAGCAAGGAGCAAAAACAAAAACGATCAAGTTAACTGCAGAGAAGCAGATGTTAGGGCAACTGAGGATCACCAAGGGAAGAAGCAAGGAGTTGAAGGAGATGTAAAGGACATCAGAGAAGACGGAGGGCGATGCCTGCTTATGGATCTTTTGCGTTAGATCAAAACCTACATCCGTAAACAATCGGTAGGTTAGAACCTAATGTCTTGTGTTAATAACAACATTTGGGAAAATTCTATTACGGTTTCATAATTCTATATTACTAAACAAATATTAATTAATTAAATATTTGCATTCACATTCAGCATGAGATTCCAGGAGTCTTGTCGTAGAATAAAATATTAGCGTAGTTTGAAGTTAAGATGCAAAAGCAATCTATTTGAAGTGATCCATTCAGGTAGAATGAAAACACAAGAAAAAAGATATCTTACTGTAAGCTATGTTTGTGCTCTAACAACTGTTGCTATGTGCCAGAGAGTCAATTTCAACGCATAGCAATCCCATGTGACAGAGCAGAATTGACCCATAGGGTTTTCTTGGCTGTAATCTTTATGGAAGCTGATCACCAGGTCTTTCACCCAAGGAGCCGCTGGGTAGGTTCTAACCACCAACCTTTTGGTTAGCAGCTGAGGGCTTAACTACTGTGCCACCAGGGCTCCTTGCTATATAACCCATTACTATCGAGTCAATTCAGACCCATAGCGAGCCTTTAGGACAGAGTGGAACTGCCTCATAGGGTTTCCAAGGAGCAGCTGGTGGATTCAAACTGCAAACATTTGGTTAGCAGCCAAGCTCTTAAGCAATATTACAGCAATATAATATATACTGCTATAACAGATCCTGGCTTAAAATCTTTCAAGACAGTTACCATGTCCTTTGTTTTTTAGTAACTCAAAAAATTTCAGAGTTAGGAACATGGGGTGGTATTAAAATAGATCATCTTGTCATTCAGAGATTTGGCAATGATTATTAATACAAGATCCAGGATAGAACTAGATCTTCTCGTACCTTACCCATCTTCCATCCATATTATCCAAATATAGTTCAAGCTTATACTATGATGACTGAGGGCTGCACATTTTATTTGACAATTAGGTAAATTGTACTTAAAATCCATTCCAAAAATACCATTCCTATCTGTAAATATATACTTGTTAATGTACTTTCTATTGAATCATGACCAAGAGTCAAGAGAGGAAAAAAAAATGAGAAAAGAATGCAGAATCCTCTCAGGCAATAGGAAGATTAGATGAATGCATTCAAGTGGCACTGGAATTTAGCTGCAAGCTAAGTGGGTTTGCAGAATTCTACCTCCCTACCCAATCAGCTAAAAACAGTTTAAAGGGATTAAGATAAAATTGGACAGAGAGGACAAGTGATTCGCTAAGTTGAAAAACTAAACCTCAGCTGAAATATGTGGACTTGGTTTCTGTTCTTGACCAAGCAGATAGAAATCAAACTATAAGAAAAGTTTCAGGGTGTTTATCTGCGACTGGGTTAGAACTTGAAATAACCTAGGGTCCAAGATTTTACTCTGGGGCTCAAATATGTGATTAAGAAAGCATGTATATAACTATACCATGGTCTTGAATTCTGCCTTTCTACAATGGTAACTCTGTTCTCCTTACGTGTGTAAGTATCTTTAAAACCTTGAAAAGATTAAAAAATAAACAGAGAGATGATAAACTAAATCAAACCATCATTATTATTTTTCTGTCAACTTTTAAAATAATCTGATATAATCTATTTAATTTGTTACTTAAGGTATTTGGAATTATAATAATAATAGTATTTACAAGGAGTTTTTAAGTGCATAGGAACAATTTGCATATTAGCTTTGTAAATCTGCCCTTTCAGACATTTAACATTTTGAGAGAATCAGAGGTATTAAAGTTATATACCATGAAGGTTTAAGAGACTATACTATTTGTAAATAAAATTAACTGAAAAGGGAAATCCAGTCTTTTAAGAGAAAATCAGTTTGAACGTTAATCAAAGGACATGTAATTAGTCTCGTTTTAACACAAGCAAAACCCAGTCCAAACAGTTGAGTCCATTCCAAATCATGGTAACACCACATGTTTCAGAAAAGAATTGCACTCCATTGGGTTTTCCAGGCTATGACCTTTTAGAAGTAAAGTGCCAGGCCTTTCTTCTGAGGTGCATATGGCTGGATTTGAACCACCAGCCTTTCGATTAGTAGTCTAGTACTTAACTATTTGTGTCACGCAAGGACTTCCTGTTTTAATACAACAATTACTAAATGTATAAATTGAGTATGTAAGAGGAACTTAAATTCTTACAAAAATGAATATTTCAATGTGCAACTTTAATAAATTGAATATTAGTTTAAATTTTAAAAAGTATAATTAATCTTATCTACAAAACTCCTATAAGACATTAAATATCTTAAATCATACCCTAGTGTTTGGTTAGTAGGTAATTTTGCTAATTACTTTAAATGACTATGTTGTATTGTTGAGTGTATGTGCTTCAGATATGTTCCAACAAATTTCTCTGTATTCCTTCAATTTTATGCCTGGAGCTAGCTTCTTCTTATGCTATCTTGAGGGAACAATAGACTATTTTTGTGTAATTTCTTATTAAAGAAAAAACAAAATTTATTTTTCTACCTACAAAGGGGAAAGAATGCCTTTCAAGAGTTGAGTTATGTGGTGTCATTCAGTAACATAAAAAGGCTACAGGACTTCCCTTATTGACTGCAACTTCCTCTTTACCAAATACCACGCTTGGGTTATGATTTGATGAAGAAATTGTGGCGTCCTTCAAAGAGTAGTAATTACTATTAACAAAATTGTCTGGCCTGAGACCTAGAATTTGAGAAAGGTAAGATTTCTCAATGTGGTCAAAGCATCACTAAAATTTCAGAGTTTAATCTTTTTTCAGTATTTATCCATATTTTCTTCTATCTGATATAAATTACTATACCTATGCCAATGCAAGTAGGTCATATACTTGTTAAAAAATTATTATTATTGTTGTTTTGTGGTTTTTGTTGTTATAATTATTGCATTTCCTCGCAAGTGATCTTCCCCGTCCTCTGAGAGGCATCTGTTGGCTTTAGAGAGAACTCAGATTATTATTGCAGGAATACAAGAAGAAAAACAGAGTTAACTTTAAAATTTTGATATCCAGAGTAGATTTTTAAGACTGTAGTTAGAAAATAATTTTGAAAGCCAGGCTTTATTGAGAGATTAAAAGATTTACTAAATTCCTTTACTCCTAGTAAATATCAAGAGATACTCTACAGACTCCATCACAGAGTCTTCCATAGCCAGAGTGGCTACTGCCTCCACTCATCTGGGAAGCCATGACTCCAGTTGCCTCTGGAAGTAGAGGAATAAGACTGAGGAGAAGTTCAAGCCAAAAAGTGAGAAGTGGAAATTCTGTACTTCCAGCTCAAGGCGTATGGGAAGAAGGAGACAAGGATAAAGGTAGGGGATAGGCAAGAGATATGTATGCCTTAGGTCCAATGACTGGGTTGAAGGAAAAGACAGATTTACAGGGTTTTCCCCTATTTTCTTATTTGGGAATCTGGAAGGAGATGTCCTAGAAGGACATTCTTTACATAAATAAGAGATGCTTTATCAGAGTAAAATTCTATATGCTGCTTAGCAAGTGGAGGCTTCATGAAGAAGATCAGATAGCTATAGAAAAATAAAGAAGCCACACTGTATTTGCACTACTGAGTAATGGAGAGTAAATCTGTGAGTGACCTTACAGAATGCAGTTGCTTCTCCTATAGCACATACGCATTCTTAAAAATCACTGTATTATGCAAAATGCACAATAAAAACCTCAGGGCTTATAGAAAAACTGAGGTTGGCACACCACACTCAAAAACTCATCAGTGACACATCAAGAAGATAGGATCCTAATAAAAAGAGTGGTAGCACAAATTTACACATGTAAACTACTAACACATAAATACTACAATAAATGTGGCATTTTATCTTGAAAAAGACCTGACATTTACATGCGTTATGTATGCTTTCTGTATGCTCTCAAATCACATCTGATGCTTTCACTTTCTTAAAAGAGGTATCTATAAGTCATTATTATGTATACTTCTATAATGCTTTTTACACTGTTATGATGTTTTTATAATTCTTTTAAACACCTATGTATATGTCACTTACAATGTGAAGTTAGAAATAGAGAATTTCTGAACTTAAAATTAGAAACATGTATTTCTATACTGATCTTTAATCATAAGCTGTAAGTTGTTAGAAAGTTGTTCTAAACTTGAAAATAAAATAATAGAAGTATGTGAAGTAGGTTGTAAATAACTTTCTGAAATTGGGCTGTGCATCTGTTGTATTCTGTGAGAACAGAATGCAACAGTAATCAAATCTCTATAAATGAACAAAATATAAATAAGTCACTAAACAATTCCCGTAATTTTTGACTAATTAACTTGGCCTTGAAACATGTAGTAAACAAGAATATAAATGTTACACAATTCCCTAACTGGCAATAAAACATAAATTAACAAAACATAAATATGTCATAGAACAATTCTTTAACTAGCAATAAAACATACCAATTATAATTGGACATGACAGCACACAGCATATACAAACCTGTGGATTTCTGCTCAGATTTTGAGAAGAAGACAGAAGCAAAAGGTCTCTTTGACTCTTCATCTGAGGACTGAGAAACCTGCTGAGATACTGCTCACCACAACCCACCTCGGACCCTAGCATGGGGACCTCTTCTGAGTTCAAGGGGTGGTCAAATCTCCTTCCGAGACCACTCCTTAGAAGTAAAAGCCTGAAGTCTAAAGATCTGACCTCTAAAATTTAAACTAACATTGCAATCGTCAATTCTGATTCTCCAATGCTAAATGAATGTTGTGAGGTCTTACTCATGTGCCTTGCCGTGACTACCCTGCAATAAACTAGCTTATGCATGAGAAATCCGAGCATTTCTTTATTTATTCTTAAGATAAAATCCTCCAGGATAACATGTGAAAGTGGACCTTGGAAAGGATGCAGGTTGTGAGTTAATATGAAGTGGTGGAAGAAGGGTGATCTGAAATCACAGGGAGAGCCGTAACAGCAGGTATAGATGAACTAAGGTGACTGGTGAACCAAGGCAGTCAATGTTGAGGTGGGTACGTGGGTGCATTCTATGTGTTCTTACTCATCTTGGGTTCAGCTAGGTGCAGTTTTCTGCACTCACACAGTATTTCTCCTAGATGAAATTATGCATAAGTAAACAGAAACTTTGTGTTATGCTTAAATTATCCCTTAGTATATCAATTATGTAGGAACAAATTCACAGTTTCAAAACGAGCATTATTGCAGAATTGCCTTTACTTCAGGGTTTCACATCAGTCATCTATCCATTGCTGTCTTTTCTGGAGATAATCAGGACCATCATCCTCATATCAACCCTAGACCTCTTCTCCAGAGTGAAATGATTTTCTTTGAATTCACTACCCACAAAATGGAAGACAATTCTGGACCAGAGTTAGAGACCATCCTTTATAAAAATAAACAACCTTGAATGACCTTGATTTTTTTGTGGGTACTTTATATTAGTGATTCTCAAGGGATGGTCCACAGACAATCCTTGTCTGATAAACACAAGGAAGGGCCTTTTTCCAGAGACTGCTGTACAACACTCTTATTCCATCCCTGTCACAATTCTCCTCTCTCTCTCTCTCTCTCTCGTTCTCCCCACCCCTCTTTACTACTCTTGTTCTTCCTCCCTTCCTCCCTTTCTTCTCTCTCTCCCTCCTTCCCTCCTTCCTCTCTTCCTTCCCTTCCTCTCTTCCTTTTCTTCCTTCCTCTCTTCCGCCCTCCCACCTTCTTTCTTCTCTCTCTCCCTCCCTCCCATTCTCTCTCACTCTTTAATTTTCTGTTGGTGCTGAGTAGAAAATTAGATATTTATTTCTAGACAAACTATATATTTATTTTTAGACATTCTATGAGTGGGTTTTTTTGTTGCAGCTCCTAGGATAAAATGTGACCAGATGTTCTTGGTTGTCTCAGCAGTTAAAAAACCATTAGGTTACCCTCCAGGGTGAGTAGCTCTTGTTCTTTAACACTTAGTCCTATTCAGTAACTCTCCAGCTATGAATACAGGTGGTGAATGAAAGGTGAGAACCTTTTTCTTAGACCAATATACCTTCAAAAACTGAGCAGAAATCTAGAGTCTCCACTTCTAGCTTGGTGATGAAGGTGGGAGTGACAATCAGCAAGAATGCTAACGGCAATTACTAGTATCTATTATTTTATGAAACTCATTGTGGTCAAACCCTATTTTAAATGAAGGAGTAAGGAGATGGACTCAAATGCAAACTGACCTTTGAAGCAGAGGAAAGAACACAGGGTAAAAAAACCCAAAAACTCCTTTTAGCTTTATCCTGTGACGGGGAATCACTATCTTATTTTAGAATACTGTCATTTTCAAGCTTTGAAATGCTTTCTATAGATATGATTACATTAATCCTGCAGTCAATTTGTCTGAAGTTAGCAAGTGTTACGCTATCAAAAGTGCTACAAAAAATAATTGAATGCATTTTCAAAACTAGTAGATACTGTAACTATAATTTATGTTCCTGGGACTGCCAGGAAATAGCAGAAGAGCCAGGTCCATCAGGCACCAAAAAAGGGATGGATAAGTTGAATAATGTCAAGCTTAGTGTTATTCAATGATCTCACATGGTCAGTAAGTGGCATTATCTTCTGATTTCCATTGTTTTTTCCCTTTGAGCGGCACACAGAGTTTAGGAAAATGATCTATTCTTTCCTGATTTAAACTGTACGTGCACAAGTCAGCCTGATGGATAACCTAATCAGACTGCTGAAAGACAGCCTGATTCTCTGTAATACTTCACCGAGACCAAGTGTAATGTACATCCCCAGGAAAGATTTTACTTTCCCTTAGGGGATGTTCCATTGTATCTACATTTCTTTGCTTTTAATGTTCGGTGCTCACCAAAATCAGACCTGTAGGGATTGGCGTCCACTTCTTCCAATTTTCTCCACTTCTTTCCTACACTCTGAGGTCACAGTTATGACACATTTAACTGAAAGCAGAGAGCTGAAAAAACCTAAAAAGGGAGCTAATCAATCACGTGAGATGTTCTCTTCCTTTTTAACATACATTTAACTTCTTAAGGTTGACTTTTTTTTTTTAACAAATATTTTTGGTTCAATTAACTTCCATGAATATAGTAATATTACTTTTTTCATTAATTTGCTCATTTATCACACACTTGCATCTATTGTATGCTAAAGACATTTCTCCAGAAAAAATAAAATTAAAAGATAGTTGGAAATGTTTCAAATATTTTTAAAAGTACTATTATATCTGGACACTGACTCCTTTGGCTGGCAGAAACTTTTACTATCATATACAAAAATTCTAATCAATTGTCCATGAAGGCATTTTATACTGGACATTTATCCATTAAATTCATAAGGCTATAGTCAAATGCCTGTCTAGTCTTGCCAGTGTTTCTCTACCTAAGCTTGTAATAGACGTTATCAAGGACATTCAAGTTCCTTAAAAATGTAATCCTTACACGGCCACAAACTTCTCTGTTGCCTCTTTTCAGCTCTTCTTTATCTTTGTCCATCTTCAGGTTTCCCCCCACCACCCCAGATTCAAGGGAAAGAGAACCAAGATGAAAAAAAAAAAGTCCTGGAAATCATAGATCAGTCTAAATTCCAAAACTTGAATGATAACAATGGCCCAAATTTTCAGTCAGCTAGTAAATAAAAGAATATGCAGTACTGAAGATTTTTAAAAATTAAATCCTGTTAAACTAAATCTTTCCTCCTATGACAAAGAAAGATCCTTGGGTGGCCCAAATGGTTTGCGTTTGACTACTAACCTAAAATTTGGCAGTCTGAACCCACCCAGCAGCACCTCAGAAGAAAGTTCTGATGATCTGCTTCCATAAAGATTACAGCCAAGAAAACCCTATAGAGCAGTTCTACTCTGTAATAGCAGTCGCCCCCATGGGTTGAAATTCACTTGATGGCAAAGTTTTTTTTTTTGTTTGTTTGTTTGTTTTTTTAATAACAATGAAAGACTATGGGAGGGGTTGTATGCACTGGAACAAATTCTTCTCAAAGTGACATTTTCTACTGTAAAGCTGGAAGATAAGCTGGGTAAGGACTAGAGGACTAGACAGTAGGGTTGGAGTTAGGGATAGTGAGGCTGGAGTGGGGAGGCTCCATCCAGCAGTGTCCCAGAGGGGCTTACACTGCAGGCAACATTTTTTCCATCTAGTACATGAGACATGATGTCCATTCTGTTCCAGACCTTTTCTGAGTCTCATACAGGGTACAAAACTGAATCTGTACATAGGAAGGGGAGTCAGATCCCCTTAAAATAACCATTCCCCCAAGTTCATTTTAGGGAACTAGGGATTGACAGGTGTCCTTGAGAGGCACAAACGCTTAAATGGCTGCTAGCCAAAAGGTTGGCTGTTCGAACCCACTTAGAGGAGCCTCAGGAGACAGATCGGCCATCTGCTTCTGAAAGGTCACGGTCTTGAAAACCCTGTGGAGCAGTTCTACTCTGCACACACGGGGTTGTCATCAGTCGGAACTGGCTCCACGGCAACTACCAACGACAACAACAAGGATTAACAAACCGTAACTTCTTTTCTGACGGTTCCCTAATAAAAAAACACCCTCCTTTTTTCCTTTCCTTTCCCTGCCCTCTTCTTTCCTCGGAGGAACATAATATAGATGTGTATAATTCAAATGGGGCCCTGGTGGTGCAGTGGTGAAGAGCCTGGCTGCTAACCAAAAGGCCGGCAGTTCAAATCTACCAGCCACTCCTTGGAAACCCTATGGGGCAGTTCTACTCTGTCCTGTAGGGTCACTATGAGTCGGAATCGACTGGATGGCAGAAGGTTTTTTTTATAATTAAAATAGTAACCCGAATAGGTGTCCGCTGGCACTTCAGTCATATTAGGACCATAGTTCTCTCATTACCTAAGCATTTGCAGTTACTCGTCATCACCAAACCATCTCGCTTAGACGATGACAGCTTTCAACTGTGAAAAGCAGGTGCCAGAGTAATACAGAACCTTCTCATCCATTTGTGCAGAGCCATCCACCTTATCCATTCAAAATTCAATTCTAGTGATTCTTTCGTAACCTCTGGGGTTATACTGCAAGTTCAGTAATGTATTCATGTGTTGTGGGCATATAAATGAAACATTAAAATGTTTCCTTTTAGAATAAACTATACTGTACTGTATAATTTCTCCTTTCTCACTTGTTGCTTTTATTCTGCCTCTTTGGGTCTTCTTTTCTTCTCCTGACCTTTGTTTGACAGCAACCCTCAGTAGGTAGTCTTTTGTCCTTCTTTCTCAGCAATTCATTCTGCAGAGAATAACTGACTCGTTCCAAGTTTCAAAACTACTCCCCGTAAGTGAATCTAGATGTTGCACCCTTTCACTTGGTTTTCGAAGTCTGATGTTTCTCGTGGTCCATTATGCATACCTGAAATACAATGTAGAAAACGAAGCTAGCTATCTTCCTTCTCTCAAGAAACCTTTCCCAATTCCTCCCTTATAAGCACCAGTAATACTGTCTTCCTAAAATTTCCTCATACGTTAGACTTTGATTCTTAAGCTTTATTCTCCTACTCTCTTTATTCTCTCCTTTCACCTTGGAACTAAGCTCTGATGATACAATGCCTCTTTTCTATTACTAAAGCCACCACTTTCAAACAAACCTATCACAATACATACACTTGGACTAATACTTGGATCTGCCCATCTGATAGAAACCACATTTCTGAAATATGGATATTTTGATCCTTATTCATATCATTTCACTCTTTTTTTGTTCAGACATCCCAATTAGTTTCTACTGCCTTTTGTATCAAAATTTAATTTTAAAGATTTCTATTACATTCCATTCAACTTAGTTCTCAGCCTCATTTTTCCAAACTCATCTTTCATTATCGTTAAAAATGATGCATCTAGTATCTTCAAGTGAACCACTCAAATCCATCCCCTAAAGATATTTCTAATTGCACCCTTCATGATATGCTCAAAGTACTTCTACCTGAGATACCCTTTTTACGCTTCCCTGCTCAACAATTTCTACCATCTTCTTCAAGAACTAGATAAACATATTTCTCATTGAAAAAATCCTCTCTGATTCATATCTCTCCATGTCTGTACTCTACACTTCCTTTTTCTTTTACTTGTTTCAATTTGATCTTACATTTTTCTACTCTTTCTTTTGTACTAACCTATATACTCTTTAATTCAATTGATTAACTAAGATCTGAGACTTTTTTTAAAAAAGTATATTTCCAGTGATAGTACAATGTGAAGCATTTTGTTTATAAACCTACGAAAGAAAATCATAGCATAAGACTTTAATATTTTTGGACAACCAAAAATATTTATTTTATTTTTTAATTATCCAAATGAGAGTTATTCTCAGTGAGAACTATGGAAGAAACAGCACACACGTGTAAACTACCAAAGTAAAAATAGTATTTTAATCATGGACTCGTGCATTAATTTTTACATTTCTATTATTTAATTTTAGATTTTTGCTAACCAGTATATGTCATCTTAATAATATGTATTCATATACAGGCATACCTCAGAGATACTGCGGGTTTGACTCCAACCACTGCCAGTAAAGCAGACACTGCAATCAAGTGAGTCACATGAACTGTTTGGTTTCCCAGCGCATTTAAAAGTTATGTTTACACTATACTGTAGTCTACATAAAACAACGCACATGCATTAAAAAACACTTTATTGCTAAAAAATGCTAACCATCATATGAGACTTCAGCAAGTCCTAATCTTTTTGCTGGTAAAGGGTTATGCTTCAATGGTGATGGCTGCTAACTGATCAGAGAGGTGGCTGCTGAAGGTTGGGGTGCTGGCTGTGGCAATTTCTTAAAATAAGACAGTAACGAAGTTTGCCATATCGACTGAACCTTTCTTTCATGAAAGGTTTCCCTGTGGCATGTGATGCTGTCTGGCAGCATTCTACCCACGGTAGAACTTCTTTCAAAATTGGAGTCAATCTTCTCAAACCCTGCTGCTGCTTCATCAACTGAGTTTATATAATGTTCTAAATCTTTTGCTGTCCTTTCAACAATGTTCATAGCATCTTCACCAGGAGTAAATTCCATCTCAAGAAACCACTTTCTTTGCTCATCCTTAAGAAGCAACTACTCATCCGTTAAAGTTTTACCATGAGATTGCAGAAATTCAGTCACATCTTCAGGCTCTGCTTCTAATTCTAGTTCTCTTGCTATTTCCACCATATCTGCAGTTACTTCCTCCACTTCTACTAAAGTCTTGAACCCCTCAAAGTCATCCATGACAGTTGAAATCAACTGCTTCCAAACTGCCGTTAATCAATCACTAATGTTCTTAATGGCATCTAGAATGGTGAATCCTTTCCAGCAGGTTTTCAGTTTACTCTGCCCAGATCCATCAGACAAATTGCTATCTATGACAGCTATGGCCTTACAAAATATATTTCTTAAATAATAAGACTTCAAAGTTGAAGTTACTCCTTTATGCATGGGCTCTAGAATGGATGTTGTGTTAACAAGCATGAAAACTACATTAATCTCCTTGTACATCTCCATCAGAGCTCTTGGGTGACCAGGTGCATTGTCAGTGAGTAGTAATATTTTGAAAGGAATCTTTTTTTCTGAGCAGTAGGTCTCAACAGTGGGCTTAAAATATTCAGTAAACCATGTAAACAGATGTGCTGTCATCCAGGCTTTGCTCTTCCGTTTACAGAGCACAGGCAGAGTAGATGTAGCATAAATCTTAAGGGGCCTGGGATTTTTGGAATGGCATATGAGCACTGGCTTCAACTTAAAGTCACCAGCTGCATTAGACCTTAACAAGAGAGTCAGCCTGTCCTTTGACGTTCGAAGCCAGGCATTGACTTCTCCTCTCTAGCTATGAAAGTCTTAGATGGCATCTTCTTTCAGCATAAGGCTGTTTTGTCTATATTGAAAATCTATTATTTAGTGTAGCCACCTTCATCAATTATCTTAGCTAGATCTCCTGGATAAGTTTCTGCAGCTTCTACATCAGCACTTGCTGCTTCACCTTGCACTTTTATGTTATGGAGACGGCTTCTTTCCTTAAACCTCATGAACCAACCTCTGCTGGTTTCAAACTTTTCTTCTGCAGCCTCCTCACCTCTTTCAGCCTTCACAGAATTGAAGACAGTTAGGGCCTTGCTCTGGATCAGGCTTCGGCTTAAGGAAATGTTGTGGCTGGTTTGTTCTTCTATCCAGACCACGAAAACTTTCTCCATTATCAGCAGTAAGGTTGTTTCACTTTCTTATCATTTGTATGTTCACTGGAGTAGCATTTTTAATTTCCTTCAACAACCTTTCTTTACATTCACAATGTGGCTAACTGTTTGACGCAAGAGGCCTAGCTTTCAGCCTATCTCAGCTTTCGACATGCCTTCCTCACTAAGCGTAATCATTTCTAGTTTTTGAACTAAAGTGAAAGACATGAGACTCCTCCTTTCACTTGAAGACTTAGAGGCCATTGTAGGTGTCTTAGTCATCTAGTGCTGCTCCAACAGAAATACCACGAGTGGATGGATTTAGCAAAGAGAAGTTTATTGTCTCATAGTCCAGTAGGCTACAAGTCCAAATTCAGGGTGTCAGCTCCAGGAGAAGGCTTTCTCTCTCTGTTTGCTGTGGAGGAAGGTCCTGGTGATACGTCAGTCTTCCCTTTGTCTGGGAGCATCTCAGAGCAGGAACGTCAGGTCCAAAGGATGCTCTCTGCTCCCGGCACTGCTTTCTTGGTGGTGTGAGGTTCCCATGTGTCTCTGCTCGCTTCTCTCTTTTATATCTCAAAAGAGACTGCATTAAGACACTATCTAATCTTGTCAACCTCATCAGTATCACCTTATCACAGTGACAGAATTTACAACACATAAGGAGATCACATATAATCTCATCATAGTGATAGAGTTTACAACACATAAGGAGATCACATATAATCTCATCATAGTGATAGAGTTTACAACACATAAGGAAATCACATCAGATTACACAATCATACAATACTGGGAATCATGACCTAGCCAAGTTGCTACACACATTTTTGGGGGACACAATTCAATCCCTGACTGTAGGGTTATTAATTAGCCTAATCTCAATATGGTCATATCTCAGGTAATATGGAGGCCTTAGGAGAGGGAGAGAGATAGGGGAATGGCTGGTTGGTAGAGCAGTCAGAACACACACAATATTTATCTATTAAGTTCACCGTCTTATGTGGGCATGGTTTGTGGTGCCCCGAAACAATTACAACAATAATATCAAAGATCAATGATCACAGAGCACCGTAACAGACAGAATAATAATGAAAAATTTGAAATAGCACCAGAATTACCAAAACATGACACAAACACATGAAGGGAGCGCATGTTGTTGGAAAAATGGCGCCAATAAACTTGCTCGAAGCAGGGTTGCCATAAACCTTCAATTTGTAAAAAATGCTCTGTCTACAAAGCACAATGAAGCCAAGCACAATAAAATGAGGTATGCCTATATTATCAAAGTCGTTCCTATCTTCTTGCCTCATAAGGTTATTGTAATGATTAGATTAGAAAACACATAGAATCTGTAGCACAGTAGCTGGCACACTGTAAGTGCACAATAAGTGTTATTTCTATCCTCATTATTCCTGACATCGCCTAGGAAAGGAAGCCTGTATAGATGGGGCACCTAGTTTTTCTGCGCTGCTGTAACAGAAATACCACAAGTGGATGGCTTTAACCAACAGAAATTTATTCTCTCACAGTTTTGGAGGCTAGAAATCCGAGTCAGAGCACCAGCTCCAGGGGAAGCCTTTCTCTCTCTGCCGGCTTTGGAGGAAAGTCTTTGTCATCAATCTTCCCTGTTCTAGAAGCTTCTCGTGGCAGGGAACCCGGGTCCAAAGAACAAGCTATGCTCTTGGTGCTCATTTCTTGGTGGTATGAGGTCTCTCTGTCTCTTTGCTTGCTTCTCTCTTTTATATCTCAAAAGAGATTGACTCAAGATACTACCTAATTTTGTAGATTGAGTCCTGCCTCATTAACATAACTGCCTCTAATCCTGCCTCATTAACATGATATAAGTGGGATATACAACACATAAGAAAATCATCAGATGACAAAATGGTGGACAATCACACAAGCCAAGTTGACACACATTTTTTGGGAACGCTATTCAATACATAAGAGGTACCTTAAGTTCAGGATTCAAGTGCAACTTCTCTATTTTCTATTTTAAAAATATTGTAGTATATTCCAATTTCCTGAAAATAAAAATCGGTTCATTAAAAAAAAAAAAAAAAAAGAAGTTCCTATTCATGAGTCTTTAATTTCTTAATCAGCTTCACACTGAATGGTTACTTTAGGCATAAATGTTTAATTTTGGAATTGAATTCTATTAGTTAAGAAAATAATCTCTCTTAAATTTCTCAAAAATTGCAAAGATTAAAATTCATTAACAGGTTTATTTAGTAAAGAATGGAATTAGTTCTTTAGTAATTCACTAAGATAACCTGAATAAATTAAGACTGTTGGGCAGTTTCTGTTAAAGTACTCCATTGATTTTCACTGCATTTATCGAAGTATTACATTATTCCTAAGACCTTACACACACTAATGTCAAGATATTCAGAGTTATGGTTCACAGTGTACTAAAGTATGTCCAACTACTATATAGTAATATTTTATTGTCATCTATGGTGGTCATGTTAATGACAATATCTAAGTATGCTGTGTCCAAGATGCAGCTGCTGAGGCAATATATTACTTATGTTGCCTCAACTTATCTTCCTATTTAGGGAGAAGATAAAATTAAAAAATAAGGAAAGATCTGGAAAAATCTGTAAGAGTAATGTTGACAATGGTGCAAATCTAAATTTGAGGTGTAAGAGTTATCCTTGCTTTCCGCTAACAATCCTACAATGACTCCCCATACATTTCTAGATAGCAATCTATATATTTAGCTTGTCACATATATGAAAAACACCTTGACTCTAACCTGGTCCTGATCACATCTCTTAAAGACTTTGTACTTTTTCATGTTCCTCTATTTTCTCCACCAGGAATGTCCTCTCACTCTTTTTTCTCCTTCTGAATTCCTACTCTTCAAAACTCAGCTCAAGTAGCAACTCCTCCAGCCTTCCCTGAATACACCCCCTAAGTTAGATGGTGGTCCTCCGGCTCCCGAGCTGCTCTCTGTGTTTCCCACTAACGTGCCACTTAGCAGTCATTGATTTACTTACCTGACTCTTTCATTTGGCTGCAAGTTCACAAAGGAAAGGAATCGTATCTATCTGGGCCACATATTAGCATCTAGCATGATGTCTGACACGGAGTAAGCAATCAGCTTAAAAGCATGTGATGTGATTAATTTTTGTAAACCAGATCTGAAAATCAGTCTACTTATCTTGGAATTTACTACACGTCCACATTGCATACAGGCATGTTCTTTACTAGATATGTGTTCCCTCAGATAACACTATTTTATGCATATTATATAAAAGTCCAAAATGACCATTAATTCTATAGGGAGATTTGCTAGATTGTAGATTATTCAAGTTGAAAGAAAAAGATAAAACATGTCATCTAAAATTTCTCCCTTTGAAGTTTGGCTATTAATGGTACAGAGTATAATATTCAGCCATGTTGCATAAAGGTCAATATAATACTTATATTCAGTAACATTACTTTATGAGTTAAGAGAAATTAAGCATTTATTTACGAGTAAAAGTATTAATTTATGTTTGAGTTTACTGGAACAAAATTGCTAACAATGACAACTAATTTTTTCAGTGTTTACAGTTTTAATAATATTTCTGCATAAATGCGTGGTGATTTAGATCATGGGATTTGGAATCAGACAGAAAATTCATGTCTTGGCTTTCCCACTATTACATTTCTGACCTACCTAACCTTTTTAAATCTCTGTTTCCCCATCTATAAAATGTAAATTGCCTAGTGGAGAACTTGGAAAACGAGTACTCCTTAAGTGTAGTATTACTTTAGTATTAGTATTAAGAGCTCTCTGTCTTTCTAAATTCATAGAAAAATTTAAAGAGATTAAGAGAAGAAAACATGAAATAATATTTCTTTTAAAAACGTTTTCACGTTAGACACTGGGTGAAGGCAGAATATATCTGTCACGAAGGATGTAACAATGACAGTGATTCGTTTAAACTTCGTATAAAAGAGTGTCAGCTAGATAGCAAGCAGCTCTAGACACTGAAATAAAATAAGAAACGGTTGGTTTTTTTCTTATATAACAAAAAATTTCAAAACAACAATTATTAAAAATTCAGAACCAATAATTTTGAATTATCTAAGAATGGAATCTGGAGCCCTGGTGGCACAATGGTTAAAAGCTGTGGCTGCTAACCAAAAGGTCAGCAGTTCAAACCCACCGGCTGCTCCTTGGAAACCCTATGGGGCAGTTCTACTCTGCCCTATAGGGTCACTATGAGTCAGAATCGACTCGACAGCAACAAGTTTGGTTTTAGGTTTTTGAAAATGGAGTCTAAGCATTTCAGTTGGAGGAATTATAGTTTGATGGAAACAGAAATGTTTATTTAATGACACTCACATGATAGACAATATGAACTATGATGAGACATTTCACAAATCCAATGCTTCAATTGCCTAAGCTATTCCCATACACCTGAATGTCAAGCTCATATTTCATCTCCCAGAACTTTTTCAATCTCTCAGTTCCTAAAACACAAAGATACAACTAAATTTTCCACTAGCTGTATTCTGTTTTATATTATCCTTTAATTGTTTCCAGTAGGTATGCGTTTTCCCTCAAATTATACTTACCAGGAAGAGAAAATGAGATTTTATATTATCTTTATTTTTGACTAATGTATCAAACACCTAGCCCAAGGCTGATTGTAGAGATTCTTAATACATATTTTTGTCCTGATGTGGAATTTAGGCATCTTTGGAAGCAGGATTAATCCTTTAGTGCACTGAGAAGAAACAGTAAATTAGAATGTTTTGCATATTGTTGTAACTCCTTGGTCCTTATGAAATTAAAATTAACTGGGCTCACATCTGCCTCCTATGTCTCTCTCACTGCTAGGAAATCTGGCTATAGTCAGTGTTTGAACATTGCAGTTTTGGAAGACTATTTTAGGAAACAATGTGTCATAATCACATGTGTTTGATTATGGTTGGCTTCTGAGGAGCATGGTTGGAAATCTAAATTGCATTGTCCGAGGAGATGTACTGAAGGGCATCTCTGACCCTGGACTATCTCTCGGGGTTTGGGTCTTAGGGAAAGGGGCATGCTTTGTACTCATAGTTGAAGGTTGATTTAAGTTCAATCAAAAGCCCAAGTAATGGCTGGAGAAAGGCTAATTTTGTGAGGGTCCTAGTAGAAGAGGTAGATAGTCAGTGCTCCGGTCAGGTGGGCTGGGATTCAGGCTACCACGCCAGGTGAAGAAGGGAATTGGAACGTGAATCCTGAATCAGGTTAGAGGCTCATTTAGATTGACTGAGTATGTGCAGTTGGGTTGAGGCTCTGTTTGGAGTTGACACATGGCCAACACAACCGCCGGAGTAAAGGGGTGACTGGCACATAGCTGAGGCTTTGTTCTCTTTGGTGTTAGGAGCCATGTATGGTAGAGCTTCTAGAATATAGTGAGAAAAAAAATTCTTTGTCTATAAGTCCCATTGTTTTTTAACCCAAAAAACTACACTGTGGGTTAAATAGAATTTTTCTCTTTCCTTCCTTCATTCAGTTTTAATTTCATGACTCCTACGTGGGAAGAGATTGTTCCGGGTTCTACGGATAGAGCATGAAGAACTTGGAACAGCACTGCAGGCATCAGTGACAAGAATTCATCATCCAGGCTGCTGAATCACTCCTTGGGGTATCGCTCCTTTTGTACTGAGAGGTGGCTAAGGTGGTAACGGATAGTCTATCAATATGACAAGTGAAAATGGAGAGATTCTGACTCATAGTGAACCTATAGGACAGAGTAGAACTGCTCCATAGGGTTTCCTAGGCTGTAATTCTTATGGGAGCAGATCACCAGGTCTTTTCTCCTGTTGACCCACTGGTGGGTTTGAACCAAACAGCCAACCTTCCAGTTAGCAGTTGAGTGCTTTAACCATTGTGCAACCCGGGGTCCTTTATAATACACACACACTCACACACACACACACATATAATTTACAACTACATATCCACATTAGGCTTCTCCAAATGTATGTTTTTAATTTAAAACTAACTTGTTTAGTGTTGGTTCCTTTATTGCTGGGTGCCTTAGCATATCTTATCATAATTACTTTACTGTGAAACTTCCTACACAATACACATTTTTCCATTTATCTGTACCTTCAGCATTCACATTAATGAAGACCTCATGTATCATTTTTTCCTATTTCATGGATAGTGCCATTTTCAGTTAGAACAACCAGGATACAGGAGCTCAGACTAGCCCAGTCTTATCAGAATAATCAACGTGTCTTTAGTGACTGTCAAGTATAGAATATGACAAAATAATAAGACGCATTTTGGCATTCTAGGACTAATGCATTGTTTCAAAAATTCTATTTCTACATACGTTGATTGACAGAAACATTTTGCTCTTGTGGCTGAAATATTTCCATCCACAAAAATATAACTCTTTACGTTATGTGATTGTAGCAATAAAGAAATAGTAAATGAGGGATATTTAGAGGGCTGTCCCTTAAAGGTGGGGGAAAAATTCTTTTGGCATAAAACTTCTCTTAAGGTAAGCCTAATAAACACAGAAACTATAACTAAATTCTTCGTTTTAATCAATTACAATTTCTAAAAGATGAGTAAAGATGTTAATTTTTTCACTCTACAAATTATGCCATTTAGCAAATTAGTTTGTCAAAGATTTAAATTAAGTGGTGATATGCACAACAGGAATAGAAAATGGAATTAACAACAAAAGCCACTCAAGGGTAAGCAGGGATAAATCTGGCTGCCCACTTGCTGATTCAGACAGATGATGCAGAATTTGTATGTTAGTTTGTCTGCATAAGTCATGCAGTGTGTACATAAAGAATAAGACTTATTAGCAACAATATCCTGAAATAAAAAGGTTGCGTATACTTTCAAACAACAATGACAACAAAATATTTTATATACAGGACAAACCCATATTTACTTATATAGGAAGTATTGTTTCTACTTTTGAAAAAATTGTTTTTTCTGCTAGTCTCCTTTGCGTATTCGGTCCAGAGGTAGGCGACACCTTATGTGTAGATGAATCATTGGCATCTCTGGACTCAGCTGGTAGTGCTAACTACCCTGCATCAAGTGTCACCCCGCTCCGTGCACAGTGGTAAGGGCTGTACAGGTGTTTTCCTATTTAACAAGACAACCACATGGTATGAGTCGTTATTATTCCTAATGTACAGATGAGCAAACAAACTGGCAGGGGCTGAGAAGGGTTCAAACCTTGGTCAATTTGATTTCAAAGCCAACATTTTAAAGCTCAAGCTAAATTTAAACTCTTTTCTTATAAATGCCACATTATTATTTTCCCATATGCTCTGCATTTAGGGTCTACTTTAGCTTTCTGTTCCTAGTGTCAATACAAATATGGCACGCTTTTTCTTTACATAGTCTCACATAAAGCATTATGCTGATCAATTCTGCTCCACAAGGTAGATTTTATTGTTTGTGTTAGTTGCTATTGATTCCAACTCATAGCGACCCCATATGTGCAGAGTAGAACTGCTCCAGAAGGTTTTTCAAGGCTGTGACCTTTCAGAAGCAGATCACCAGGCTTTACTTCTGAGGAATATCTGGGTGGGTTTGAACCACCAACCTTTTGGCTAGGGATAAAATCATGGACTGTCAGAATGGAAAGGAACTCTACAGGTCAGCTAGTCTCATTCCTTAATTTGATACCTTTAGAAAACTTTTAGGATGGTTTAGGTGGATGAGAAATTATATCTGAAAGGTCTGAAAGAAATGAAAGCTGCTGATGACAGATGATGGGACTAAAGCCAAGTATATCACCAGGCCTGTCGCCTGATGCCCACTTCCCAAACTGCAAGCTAGTCGCTCATCTGAGTCCTCTTCATAATATTCATTTACTTGATAGCATTAGGCATCAGCACACTAAAAAGATACTTTAATAGTACAGTGGGCCACTGCTTCCATTTTTATTGGACATTCTGACTTTCCTATAAACTAATATCTGACTCTAAGCTCTACAAGACCAGGGTAAAATGTATATTCGTTAAAAAAAAATAATCATATAAGCATTGAATAATCATGATTAAATAATCATGATTTAATCATCACAATGACAATTAGTCCTGTCACATGAATTACATACGTGTTAAATCTTCTCTAGGTGCTACCTGAACATTAAAATGCATTTTATATTTGTTTAGTTTATACTAAAAAGACATTTTCCCCTTAATAAATGTTAGTTTTCTTCTTTGAGTTCACTGGTGTTTTTGCCGTACAATAATAGCTAACATATTTTTGAGTACTTTTTATATGTAAAAAATGTACATGAATAATCTTACTCATTAGATAATGACTATCTCAGTTTATCTGATAAACCAAAAGCAAACCCGTTGCCATCAAATCGATTCGGTTCTGACTCATAGTGACCCTATAGGACAGGGTAGAAGTGCCCCACAGGGTTTCCAAGGAGCAGCTGATGGATTTGAACTGGCTGACCTTTTGGTTAGTAGCTGAGCTCTTAACCACTATGCCACCAGGGCTCCCCCTTTATCTGCTAGGAAAAGAAAAAGCTTACAGAGCTTAACCAAGGCCGTGCATTTAGTAAGTAGAAGGGCTAGAATTTAAATACAGACTGAGCTATTAATCATTCGTAGTTCATTCAACAAATACCTAATGAATACCTACTACTCTGCGTTGGGTGTGAGGTGCTGGGGATTAAACAGCAAGCAAAACAAATGTGATTCCTTTTCATAGCGCTTCTAGATGAACGAGAAGGAGCCATATTAAACAAAAACATACGTCAGAGTATACAATTACTAGCAGAGGTAAGGATTACACAAAAAAGCCCCAAGGGCTATGAGACCCTATAAAACGGGAAACTTCTCTGCTCCAGTGACCAAGGAAGGCTTCCTGAGGAAGTTATATTTCACCTTAGATCTGAAGGACAAGAGATGCAAGTTAAACAAGGAAAGGATGGAGTGTAGGGGTGGGGGCTGGAGACTGAACAAAGTCCCAGCTTGTCTGAGGACCTGAGACGACATCAGCATGGCTGAGGTGAAAGAGCAACATGGGGGAAGGCAGCTAACGGTACAGAGGTTGGCGAACTGCCTATTGAGCACCTTGCAGGCCACTAAAGGACTTTGGGCTTTTTCTAAGTGCGACAGGAAGCACTAAAACTTTTTAATTTTACTTTATCTTTATTTTTAGGAGCAGAATATTTTAAGACAAGATTTGGGTTTTTAGCACATCACTCTGGCTGAATTTTAAGAAAAAAAACACAACAGGGCAATAGCACATAGGAGACACCATTTCCGAGGCTACGATAGTAGCCCAGTTTCACGATATTAACACTCGCAAAGTTAGGGATCATGAAGGTGAAGAGAAGAAGATGGATTATATAACAATTTAGGAGATAAAATCAACTAAGTTTGGTGACAAATTAAAGATGGAGGATAAAGGAGAAAGAGGTTTCAAAGATGGTTATCAGATTTCTTGCTTGCATAATCGTTATGTGTGCTGCTTCTCTGTGCCCCAAAATAGAGGAAGGGAGATCTTTAAAGCAGAAAACCTTACTATATGTTCTTGGGTAAAGTATTTCTCTGAGGCTTGTCCTCAAAAGAGGTATAACAATCCATTTTTGCCCATCACGCAGAGTTAGAGGGAGGGCCAAGTGATCATGAGCTCTGGAATCTGTCTGGATGCACATCTCAGCTTCATATCACACAGGCTCTGCGGCCAATGGGCAAGGGACCTTTCCAAGCCTCCGTTTCCCCTTCTGTACTTTGGGAATTTACATTATACAGGGTTGTCATAAAAAGTAAAGTAATCTATAGAGCTATTTACTCAGCTTAGTTTTCCGTCATATGATATTCATCAAATCAATGTTCTCCTCCACTTTCTCTTTCACTTCTCTCACTTTCTCTCTTACCTTCACTCCTCTGCCCATTTCTTCTGCACCTTCTCCTCCTTCTGCGCGACCTCCATGTTCTTCTCCTCCTCTACCACCATCATTAGCATCCTTCTCCATCTTTTCTCTCCCTTCTTCTTATCCATTATCATAAATCTCCTTCACCTAAACATATTTTTTTTATTTCTCTTTTGTATTAGCCCTTTTCTTTCCATTCCCATTACCTCCACCAACTACCCGCCTTTGTTATTTTATTCCACTACAAACTGTGGCCTTGCTTCCAGTCTTGCTGCTTCCAAATCATGTGACACAGTGCTGTCAGATGAATCTTCCTAAACTACCACTTTTATCATATCCCACTGTCCTCCTAGGAACCTTTCGTAGCTCCTCATGGATGGCATGTGAAATGGAAATATGCTGAGCAGTTAGGCCTCTGGAATCAGAAAAGTCTGGATTTTTACACTGGCCAGTCACCTACCAATTTGGGAAAGCTATTTCATGTCTCTAAGTTTAGTTGTGGTCTTTTATAAAATGAAGACAGTAACTCCCGACAAGTTTGTTGTGAAGATCAACTGAGACATGCATTCATTTCCTCAGAATGGTGCCTCCAACATCTTAAATGACTCTCGATAGGTGATACCATTATTGTCATCGAATGAATGTCACACTTCCCGGGATATAATTGAAGATCTTCCAATCTATTTAAATTTTACATTTCATAACCCCCTTTCAAGGACAGCTATGAAAGAGGGATTCTAAGTTGGTGCTAAACTTAAACCCCCTTCAATCTCTAAACACACCTAGCATCTTTTAAGCCTCCTTTTCTGTTTCATTCTATACTCACATCCCCACTTCAGATAATCAACAGTCTACCTGCCCTTCAAGTTTTAAACATAGCAGAAATAATCTTGTCTTTCTCAGGACTGAAAGGGCACTGCCTTGCGTTTGTTTGTGTAAACTCCTTGAGGGTGAGAACACTCTCATGTATATTTACAACTCACACAAGGCCTAGCTTAGAACCTTTTCCATTGAATAAATGATTGCTAAATGAATGAATAAATTTTATGCTTTTATTACTTAAAACCTGAAAGTGAAGTGGGGGCTGGAGCTATGAAAAAGACTTGACGAAAACTGACAAGAGCAGACAAATACAGCAAATGCTTGGAAATTGAGCTCTCTTATACCATGAAAAATAAATTTTTTCTGTATGACTTTCCCTGCTATTTTATGTGCTATTATGCAATTTTCTTTTAAAACACGGATAAAAACAAAACCCTGTTGTTGTAAATGTTATAAGTGGTATAACAGACAGAAACACAAATCGGTTGCTGTGCAGTCACTTCTGACTCACAGTGACCTCATGCGTTCTAGAGTGTAACTGTGCTCCACAGAGTTTCCATGGCTGTGATCTTTCGGAAACAGATCGCCAGGTCTTTTCTTCTGCAGTGTTGCTGGGTGGGTTAGAGCTGCCAACCTTTCAGTTACCAGCCAAGCACAAACTGTCTTCACCACTCAGGGATCAGAAAAATGATACGTTGTTGTTGTTGTAGTCAGGTGCTGTTGAGTTGGTTCCGATTCATAGGGATCCTATGTACAACAGAACGAAACACTGCCTGGTCCTGCACCATCTTCACAATCGTTGTTATGCTTGAGCCTATTGTTGCAGCCCCTGTGACAATCCATCTCATCAAGGGTCTTTCTCTTTTTCGCTGACCCTCTACTTTACCAACCGTGATGTTCTTCTCCAAGGACTGATCCCTCCTGATAACATGTCCAAAGTAAGTGAGATGAAGTTTCACCATCCTTGCTTCTATGGAACATTCTGGCTGTACTTCTTCCAAGACAGATCTACTCATTCTTTCAGCAGTCCATGGTATATTCAGTATGTTTCACCACCACCGTAATTCAAAAGCATCAGCACTTCTTCAGTCTTCCTTATTCATTGTGTAGCTTTCCAATGCGTATGATGTGGTTGAAAATACCATGGCTTGGGTCAGACGCACCTAAGTCCTCAAAGTGACATGCCTGCTTTTTAACACTTTAAAGAGGTCTTTTGAAGCAGATTTGCCTAATGCAATACATCAGATAAATGGTATAGTGACATTTTATTTCTCTCTTTTGAAAATCCAAATAGAGTTTAAATCATATTAGGTTACTGATTATAATTTAGTTACAGTCAACAAGATATAGGTAAACTGCTGGATAGTGAAACACCTCTTTTGGACTTGCACTAATTCTTCAATCATTATCTCAAAGAAGGACATCATATTAGCACTGCATTTGGTACTTCCAAAAAGACAAGTTATCTAAGAATAATACAGATCAATTATTTTACCACTGAGCAGGTTTGTCTATGTATGCAGTTATTCTACACTATGATTATTTAAGGATTTCTTGATTTTATATATTCAAGTTGTGTTAAGGCCATCTTATATATGTGGCTTTACTTTTATAATAAAGAAATACTTAAGTTGCCTTGAAAGTGTTATGAAGTGTTTATATTTTATTGGATATAAAACAACAAAATATCCAATAAAATATAAACCTAGTTGCTTGTAAAGCAAATTATTTTCATAATTGTCATTTTAAATTTAAAGGAAGCTGATTATTTCAAACTAAGAATTGCTCAATGTTGTCAAATGTGTTTGCTACTCCTGTAGGCGTCCAGGAAAAAACCCACAAAATATATTTATGCAGGCTGTTCATCAACTAGATTAAGTTTTTCATCATTTCTAATGTTTACGAGCAGAGTATATAGGAATCTGCATCATTTATTATGAGCTTCACGTATGTGGATTCTGGCAGTTTCATAATCTCTCATAGTAATTCAGATTTCTAAACTGAAAGACTCAGACATATACTACATAATGTTCACACTCAACCAGAACATGGTGAATGTAAAAATTATTGTTATTAAAGTCACTGAAAATTAAATTTGTTAAAGACACATAATACCATGTGCGAACAGATGTACTATCTGCTAAAGGACACGCCAGCACCGCTTTGATTAAAGCATGCATCAGACTCATTAATCTATTTTAGTAGTCCATTCCAATCTTATCAAAGTCCTTATTTAGTACATCCCTTCTCCTTGGTAAACTGACTAGATGGATAAGATTCGTTGTGCAAAATAATTTACCATTATCACAAATCAAACTTACACAGTAACGGGAAAAAGAAACAAGCGTGCCCTATATTCATCCTTGGTTGGTCTTTTGTCATGAGAATGCACCTTCATGTATTATTTAGAAAAATCACGTTACTCCAGAAAGAAAGAAACTACTTAAGCCACTTCCTGAGAAATTAAAAAACAATATTTTCGACACAACATGCCTTAATAACATTGGCATTCAGATGATTAAAAAATAGTACTGGTTTGGTAGATCTTGGACAATGAGAACATTATAGAATATTCATTAAATACCTAAAATGAAGGCATATATAACCAGCTCACCTGTCATAAAATTCAGACTATGACGAACAGTGGGTTGATTGTACATCACAGAAAAAATGAATGAGGTTACGTTTCATAATTAATAGATGACTGCAAAATAAAATATTCTTAGAGGTCCATAATGCTATTCCCATTATGAAAATAACACTGAAGTGTTCCAGTGGGGGACATTAATTAAGTATGTGAAATATACAGAGTACCTATACTTAAGGTTTAATTACGGACTACTGATTTGATGGCAATTCTGTGAACTTCCAAGCACAAGTTACAGTACAAGGAGGGGATTTGCCTAAGTGATGTTAAACAATGTAATGTGCATAGTGTGTGTGTGTGTCGGGGGGTGGGTGTGGGTGTGTGGGTGTGTGTGTGTGTGTGTGTGTGTGTGTGTGTGTGTGTGTGTGTGTGTGTGTCGGGGGGGGGGGGTGATGAAATACAGCCAATGGAATAATTGAGAATTTTAGTTATTACACTGAACAAATATGAAGAAGGGTTTCTCTTTTCGGCTTAATTTTAGAACGATTTGGTAAGTAACAGAGCAGAGGCCGAAACAAGTTGCTTTAGAAGACCTCAATCAAAGCCTGTGGTTCCGAGCCAAAAGAGATCAAGGAGATGGATTCTAAATGAATATCAAAGGTACTGCTTTTTAAGTTTGCCAAAAATTGGAGCACTAGGTCAAGAGCCTTGGACATATTTCCTCTTACACAGATAAATCGGTATCTACCCGGTTATTCTTTAACAAATGTTCCTCTATAAATGCTCTGTGTGGTGGAATATCTTAGCACTCTAAAGAGATGAATAAATGGTCAGGAATTATTCCTAGTTTAGATATAAAACCTGTCCTATTTATTGTCACTGACAGGTAATGTAAAGTTTTAAAATCATCAACATGGAATACTGATTAAATTTCTAACCATGACCCTTTATAGCCACGTACATTTTTAGAAACTGCAGATATTGTGTGGCTCCCTCAGGCACATTTTACCAGAAAAGGTAAATATATAAGTTGATTTATTAAACGTAAACAGAAAAAGTTCAAAAGATAATAAAAATAGAAGATTAACAAAGCTAAAGCCAGAGACTGGACAATATCAGTGAATTTGTTTATTTGTTCAACAAATGCTCACTGAGATTCTACCATGAGCCAAGTACAGGGCACAGGAAGTAATACAAAGAAGGAAGGTAACAAAACTAAAGGCCTAGTTTTAGTTATCATAGTTTGTTGGAAAGGATTATGCAAAGAAAAAATTATAATTTACAGTAAGGCAAATACTTTAATCGAGATAATTAAGGCTGAGGGGAAACACACAGGAGTGAGGGAATGGTGAAAACAGAAAAGTGGCCATAAATAAGAAGCTAGAATATTGGAATAATAAAAAAAACTACTTAAAAATTGATGTCAATTATGCAAATATAAGAGAAAAATATAATCAAGTGGATTTATATTAAACCTTAATTTTTCAGTAATGAGATCCACCCCCTTTTTTTAAATGAAATAACTAGTGCTGATTCCTAAAGAAGAAAGATGGACAGGCTCACTTACTGGACACCATTTCTGGTAGGCAGCAGAACAAACCCGTTACTCTTCTATGCAGTCTTTTCACTTGATTCTATGTCATTGTTAGGGGTCCCTGGGTGGTGCGAACAGTTAACACTCTGGACTACTAACAGAAAGGTTAGAGGTTAGAGTCTACCAGAGGCCGCTCAAAAGAAAGGCTTGCCAATCTACTTCCAAAACATCAGCCACTGAAAACCCTATGGAGCACAGTTCTACTTTGACACACATGGAGCCGCCATGAGTCTGAATTGATTTGACAGCAACTGGTTTTGGTATGCCATTGTTATGTTCTACTTATAAAAACTGGAGTGCAGGATCAGAATGTATGTCCTGATTAATTCTGTTTAGTTGGTTCCAAGTCTATGAAACCACTGTGATTAAGTGTGTTGAACATGATAACTTCAGGTTCAAACTGGAAGTAAATCAGTAGTTTGTGGTCTGCACTGTTAGTGGAGGTATAAGATTTGTGTTTATTAAGAAAAATGTCATGATATACTGTCCGGCGAACTAGATAATTAGAACTCTTCTTACTAATTCTACTCACAGCAGTGCCTAAATCCAGCCTAAGCCTTCCTCAGTGGAACAAATCTTAGATTCTTTCACGGTAAGCACACTGCAGTTTCTTACAGAGGCATTTAGTCACACTCATTCAGGTGCCTTGAGGGAAAAGACACAGCATCCTTCATTAGTCTGATGTTCTTTAAGTTAAATCTTACTTACGCCTGCAAGGCTTAATTAAGACCAGCTTCACACACCTCCATGAAGCAGCCTTTTTTGAAATTACAGATGTTTTGTGTCCTGTAAAATTCCAAGTGTGCGAAAGTTGATATTTGACCAAAAAGAAAGTTAACCAGGTTGAATTTTACCCCTTTCATAAATTAAAATGATAACAAGTAATTGTATATTAAAAAAATGGGTGTATTCCTTTTATATAGGAAGGTCACAATCAGTAGCAATATGTTCGCTTTGAGACATCATAGTTCTGATGGCTCTGTGTTCACCTTGGTATGTCTTCCCTCTTCTATCCAGTGTTTTCATGGGACCCGATCCTTTGAAGGATGGCTGGGCAGGGTGACTGCAGTGGTCTGTGGCCAAGGAAGAGGATAAACGATACACAGGTCAAATCTATGACCTTGGCTACTTTAGCTTTGTGCTCTAATCAACTTAGTTAAGAAGCTTGAAATAAATTTAGCAGGAATATAACATTTTGCTTTCAATTTTTATTGAATTTCTTACTGCTCCTCTAACAGTTTTATCTTTTTTTTTTTAATTATGAAATCCAGAAAGCAAAATGACTTCTCAGTAAAAATTCTTAATTATACTCAGGAAAAAAATATAGTAACATAGAGTCCTTACAGAGTCTCTGCATTGTTCTAATAGCTCCTTTTCAATTCTCCAGTTCTAGGCTTTTATATCAGAAATTTGTTAGTGCTGAGAATGAAGTTTGTGCTCTAACCATTCAGGTCAATTTAATGTGCAGTATTCATTACTGACACTGATTGTAGAGCCACGTATTTGAGACATTGAAAGCCCTCGAGCAAGCTTTCACTTGCAATAACTTTAAATGCTTTGGAAACGAGGTCACTTTTAGTTACCATTCAAGAATTTCCAGTTGATTCCACTAGTGAGTACCAAGAATAATGGAAGGAAAATTGAAAGAAGAGAATAAGAAAGTGGGCAGTGAAATTACATGACACGACCTCTCGAATTATACAGGCAGCCCCTGGGTTACAAATGTCCGACTTATGGACAACCTGTACTTGCCCTTTAATATTATGTAAATTTGCCTTCACTGTAAAAAGATTGACTCAACCCCTACTGGCAACAAATTCTTCATCACAATCACCTCCACTTGCTATATGTGCAGCTTTTAAGTCATTGAAAAGGCTTCCAGCCTTCTTTCGCACTAACACATTGCCATCGAGTTGATTCTGACTCATAGTGACCCTACAGTAAGGCTAAATAAGAACCAAATGCCCCTGTTCTGACTTACCCACAAATTCTTAAAGATACACTGAGGAACAGATCTCTTTTATAACCTGGGGGCTGCCTGTATCCCCAATTAAAAATATCATAATAAATGAGTGTCAAAATTTATTAGATATGATATGAAGTCTAACTTTCAGAGATTTAGCCAGTGTGTCTTGCACTTGGTTCAAGTTATTCCTTCTAGTCTATGTCTTTCTGATGTGGAGGTCTGAGAAAAATCAATCACTGGGCTACTGCTGAGATTAATAGCTACAAATTTGTGAAGAAACCAACAATTTCTTCCTCTAACTGATGCAAAATTGATTTAGGGAATAATAAAACCTAGCAGCAGAGCCAACCCTAGATAGGGGAGAAAAAAAAAACTGAGAATGTGGAGAGGAAAGTTTTAACTCTGAATGTGTTACCAGCCATGAGCTCCTGAAACACAAAGATACAAGAGTCTGGAAACGTAAAATTAACTAGAAAATCGCACAGTTACTCAATAATCTGGGGAATCAAATCTTTGGGAGAAAGCCATGATACGCATTTCATGTCACTTCCAAAATTGTGCTTTAAATTTTGGATAAACATGGTTAATTCACCCAGGAAATAATATAAGTAATTTTAGACTCTTTCTAATACCTCTCATAATAAAAGGATGTTAGCGCTGTCAGTAGACAAAATAACTCCAAAGGCTAAGAGCAAAAAGGCCTTAGTAGATGAACATCATCCATAGACATTTGTGAATATAAAAAGGTAAAAGATATTTCATCAACAGACTATATCATAATGGTTTTATTTGGGACAAACTCCTGTAATTTCTAGTTGCTGAAACAGCTATATAAGTAAGGGAATCATCTATTATTTTCATTCATCAGCACCTATTGATTGAGGGTTTTCTAGTGCCAGACCACACTGGAGGTATAGAAAGGAACAAAAGGGATCAGGCCTCTGTCTTCTAGGACTATAGCCAAATGACTGAATAACTTACAATTTATATACTGGGTACAAGGAAGTACATAAAAGGATCAACTCTACTAGCCACGAGGAGCTCAGAGACATTTTCTAGTAGGAAGTGATTATCCAAGCTGGGGCCTGAAGGATGAATAGGTATTAGCTAAGGTGAGAGGAGGGATAGTGCTCTAAACAGAAAGCAGGAACATAAGGAACTAATGATGAGAACAGTTCCTCAGAGAACAGAAAGGGACAGTGGTTAAGAGCTCAGCTGCTAACCAAACGGTCGGCAGTTTGAATCCACCGCTGCTCCTTGGAAACACCATGGGGCAGTTCTGTTCTGTCCTATAGGGCCGCCATGAGTCGGAATCAACTTGACAGCAATGGGTATTTTTTTTTTTTTGGTATACTAAACTGGAATATGCAAGGTAAGATGGTAAGGAATGATTCTGCAGAAGTAAGATAACACTGGATTAAGAAATGCCTTGTAAGTCTGTTTTAAAGTCATAAAAATTAGCCACGTAATTTCTTGACATATGTTTTTGAGCCATGATTGAAAATCTGTTGACTACACAATTAAGTAGTTAAGTTTAGATGGATGAACAATGTTAAGGCTTTCAATTACGATTGATCTAGACTGATCTAGAGTACCTGAAAAATCAACCAACAAAATCTTTAGCTGATAACACAAAGTGATGGTGCCTACAGTCAACTGAAATTACCTCTAGACTGACTTATTTTTTGGAAATTTGGCAGTTAAGACTTATTCAAATTAGGACAAGTAATGAACATATATACTGTCATCCAATAAATATAACAAAATATCATCATTCTTACAATAATCTAATTGAGAATCCATACTCTTTTACTTCTTAGATGGAAGATAATAAAATTTTTCAAGACTTAAGAACCAAAAGAATTTTATAAATGTTACTCATGACAAATAAAGATAGGGGAGGTAAAAAAAAACATAATTTTTCTTAGATTATACCATTTTATAATAGTGAAAACTCAGTAATGACTGAAAGCTATACATGAATTCATAAAGAGCAACTTAAACTAAATTTATCAACACATAAATATGTTAACAGTATTTGTTATGAAGCTACATGAAGCTGTACTGTTATTAAATACATAAAAAGCTACGGCAAGGTACAAAAAATGCCAATTAGAAAGTCTCCAAGCACAAAGAATTGATTGACAGGCATATTTCAGTACCAGTGATTGGAACGTTAGTTATAAAAAATAACGGCATATAGTCATCATCACAGCACGTCTTCTGTATTTCCCAGTTTAATGATCCTGGACACAGAACAAAGTTAGAGTGCCGTAACTGATGTGACTGTACACTGAATTACAATATTTAGAACATGTATTTGGAAAAAGAGTACCACAACAGGTATTCCTGACACTCTGCAACGTACTTCTAAATTAACTTGGCAAAATTAACAATGCAGGCAATTTACTGAGTATTGCAGGCCCCAAGCAACTTCATCCTTTAAAATACAGATAAACAAGGCAAGATTTACTTAATCTGGCTTGAAGTATATGCCAAATTACTATGACTGTTAATTTAATTGCTGCCAGTGGTAATTTGGGACAAATGGCATTACTAAAGATCAATAGCTTCCTAAGCAACTGCTTATGTTAGATGGGGTTTCTGTAACACAAAAACAGTTCATGGCTTCTTATTAAATCTGATGGACAACTGTTTTTAGTATGATTGGTTAACTTAACATGATTTCATTTTCTTTAAGAGACTCATCTTCATGGACCAAAGGAAGAATCTCACAAGAAACATGTCTATGATCTTTATGCCAAAAATAACATATTTTAATTATTGCATGAAATATCAAAACTATAATAATCTGAGAATACAGGTAAAGGATAAATTATGACCCTGTGCTATATACATTTAAAAACAAGCTTGAATTGAAAGACATTGCTCAAGTACAGGAGGAAAAAAGGTATAAAACAGACATATCTACATGAATCCAGCAGAGGTGACTCCAAAGGCAAGAGCCCCATTGCCTGTGGAGCTTATTAGGAAGAGGCATACTGGCAATTTGAAGAACAGTGTGTGTTTATTTAAGGAAATGCATCCAGCTGTTCCTCTAAGGCAATTTCAAGTTCACTGTGGGTCAAAAGAATCATACAATAGAAAATATACTGATAACATGTTCCGATGATAAGCAGCAAGGCATGAGACATTACAAAAAAAATATGCTACATACTCTATAAGGGGTATAAGGAAATGGTTGTGGATTTTACTTTTATTTTAAACACAAATGAAGTTCTAGAGAATATAATGTCAACAGGAAACCATTAAGACCTTGAGTCAATATATAACGTAGCCCTATAGATTTAAAGGTGTCTGAAATTCCATAGTCACAATGAAAGAGCAATTCAGTAAACAACGCCAAGAAAATCAATAACCACAAAAATGAAAATTAATCAAAAGATTCTGCCAAACAATTCCGCTGTTCTAGACCAAGAATAGTATTACAAGTGACAATAAATTACTAACATCACTGTCGAGAACTTCTCTTTTCTAAGTTTTGGAAACTATTTTTTTTTTTTTTTTCAGAAAAAAAGAAAGCAAATGAAACAAAAGCATGCATGAGGAAACATGTGGTTTGAATAAATGTATGTAAACCTCTTCATCAGGATATTTTTTTTAAACCATTCAAAGAGTAGGTACATTGATCAAACATTATGTTTTACCCTTTCAAAGTTAATTTTTTAGTTTCCTTAGAGGACATATAAGTTTTTTTTTTCTTTTTTTTTTAACCCTAATCAACATACATACTTTGTGTGTTCAATTTCCTAGATGTTGTTGTTGTTGTGTGCCGTCGAGTCAATTCTGACTCATAATGAACCTATAGCAAGAACAACTACCCCATAGGATTTCCAAGGCTGTAATCTTTACAGAAGCAGATTGCCAAGTCTTTCTCCCATAGAGCCGCTGGGTGGGTTCAAACCGCCAACCTTTCAGTTAGCAGATGAGCACTTAACCACTGTGCCACCAGGTTAAGTCTTTCCTAGATATTAGAAATCTAAAATTATAAAAAAAATTTGAAATTGCAATAAAAATCAACGTGTCATAAATTATTAGCTTATTGCTCTGTAGCACACATTACATTAGTCATACATAACAAAGTGCTTAAAACATTACCTAGCTAATGGTAAGAATTTTTAAAAATGTCAAAACAGTATGATTATTATTTATTTACAGCTATCCCATTTTCCATATGAATGAAAGCAAAGTTCCAACGATAAAATCAAGCAAATTAGAATTAAAATTTTTATAAGAAACATTTTATGTTTGGTGGGAGGTAGACAGCTTCTGCGAGTCCCTGGGTGACCCAAATGGTTAAGCACTCAACTACTAGCCAAAAGGTTGGTGGTTCTAGGAAGACAGGCCTGGCGATTTGCTTCCAAAATGTCACGGCCTTGAAAACCCTATGGAGCAGTTCTGCTCTGCGCACATGGGGCAACCATGAGTCAGAATCGACTTGACAGCAACCAATAACAACACCAGGCAGCTCTTAGGAAAGCTCTGATGATCTTCAGAGCCTAGTTAGCTGTGCCACTTGCAGAAAAGGTGATCTAATTTATCTTATGAAAGAAGGCTGAATACACTTTCCGTATCTTAAAGAGTAACAGTGAATATATTCCCTTCCTTAATTATATTGCTTTAGTACAAGTACACATCATCCTCAACTTAACTACAAATGCTCTTGACTTTTAATGCCAACTCGTGCTGCTGTGAGTAGCCTTTTATCTACACCTCCCTACCTCCCCTCACCCCGCTCTTTTTTTTGGTCCACTCCTGTGATAGCTGGTCTTTAGATCTAACCGTACGAAGCTGATATTTCTGAATTACAAACCTAATAGACAGACTGTCCAAAATGTATAATTATACCAGATCCTGGTTTTTAAGAAAGTTGCTCTGTCTGAGTCTCCAAAGGTGGGTCATGTTAGCTCATAAAAGATTATTTCTTATACTCTCTTACTTTCTATCAATGCTGGTAAGTGGTCATCTTTTCTTATTATCGTGTAAAAGTGCCTGCAAATTCATTACAGAGTGATTACTGCCTTTATCCCCAATCTTTCTTATTTTGCTAAGTGTCTAGTTGTTTCATATATACACAAAGCCACATTATTTTTCACTGTAATGTTTTTGAAGAGAGAAATGCCATTCTGTGTAAGACATTTACTTAAATATCTGAAGGCAGAGTCAGCGCCATGCTTTTGACGCAAGTCTAGGTATAAATGCAGCACAGATCCTTAGGAGAGGCCAGCTAAAAGAGCAGGTGATATATAATAGCCAAGTTGTTTTCTGAAAGTAAAGAAGTCCAGACAAAATGTACAAATCCTTGCCCCTGCAAGAGTGACCTTTGACTGTGTGAAGCATTATTAAATAGAAGAAAACATAGAATAGATCATCACAGTTTATGCCTCAGAGTAAGAGGGAGAATGAGTACTCCTGCAGGCTGGAGCCTGTAACTGCCTGTGATTTAAGGATGTGAGCCGGACCGATATGTATTTCCATTTAAGGTCAATCTGTATCAGGGGTGCTATCAGTTAGCCTTTGTACATCTCTGCTCCCAAACTGGTATCTATGGTCCCACTGAGCATGCTCAGTTAGACCATCCTGATTCTGTCCATGCAGATATGATTCCATGGAGAAATGTACAAATTTAGAACTTGTCGATCTATTCCGGTTGTAGAATTCATATCAGGAATTTAAGGAGAAAAAAGGCTGCAGAAATTTCTGATGTCAGACTAGAACTCCCAACAAGCATCAGTAATAGAGGAACCAAGGGTAGAATTTAATAGGATCCTCCAGACAGCCTTACCAATCAAGCCTCAAATCATTTTTTTAGTGTAAACTTATAAAAATGTTTTCACCTAGATCATAGGGCTCTTTAACTGATCTGTAATGAAAAATGCCAGAAATTGAGAGATGAAATAATTTGGTAATTAATTACATTAATATTTTTACATTACATTCACTTTCACCATTACAAAGAGACCATGGTATCATCAATATAAATATTTGTTTTGACTAATAATCTATTTTTTATCTTTACTACCTAATTTGTAATAGAGTTTTAATAAGGACTTACAATAAAGACTTGTATACGATAGAATGTAGTGATAAAGATGGGAATTTACAGCTAAGGCAACTCATATTCCTATAATTACAGAAGATCAGACTATTACCCATTCACCTGTTGAACAAACACACCAATTCTACTTCAAGTAAGACTGGCAACAGTCTTGTTTCTCCCTATGATGCCTTGAGAAGCCTTACAACAATTTTATAAAACCATGAATTTATTTTTTCTCATAGTATGATTTTGAAGAGAGAGAGTTAATATATCAAGACTACAAGATAAATCAGAAAATACTCCTGTTCAAAATAACATCTTTCTGACCTCTGGATGACTGCAGTTTGATTCTCTTCCAATCCGTGATTGAACATCTTGCCTAATATGAAGTGTGGTTCTAAAAAATCCTTCTTATGATGGCCATTCTAATGAAAATACTGCACCAATCACTTAGAACTATGGACAGGGTTTCTTAAAAGTTAGCAGTTACATCTTACGACCAAACTCAGTTACAAATCAAATGTACTGTTCCATTAATTCTATGTGATCTGTCCCACTCTACCCATCTGAAACCTCTGACGCTTCTTTGATTTCATCTCTTTTCTTTTACTCTACTCACTGGCCTCCTTCTTGGTCCACAAATATCCCAAGTACCCCAGGGCCATGCTATTTCTTCCTGGAATTGTCCTAGAAGAGGCAGAGCTTGCTCCTTCACTTGTTTCAGATGTTTGGTCAAATGTTATCTTAATCACGGTGACTTTTCTTTACCGCCACATAAACCAAAAACCAGTTGCTATTGAGTCAACTCCAACTCGTGGTGACCTCACGTGTGTCAAGAGTAGAACTGTGCCTCACAGGGATTTCAATAGCTGATTGTTTGGAAGTAAATCACCAGGCCTTTCTTCTGAGGTCCCTCTGGGTGAACTCGAACCTCCAACCTTTCGGTTAGCAGCAAAGTGTGTTAACTACACTGCCCAAGGACTTTGATACCCCATAGAAAACAGCAATTCCCCAGGCCCCTTTGCAGAACTCCCTTTGTTCCTTGGCTGTATTTTTCTCTATGGCAATTAGCATTACAAGGAATATTATATATTTACACATTTGTGTGTTGTTTTCTCATTCCCAGTTGAACTTTGTTTTGTCCATCGCTGAAGCCCTAGCACTAGAGAAGTGTCTGGAAAGTAACAGGTGATCAATAAATATTTCTTTGAATGAATGAACTTCAATAGACCGTTGCTGATTATTATGGGCAAAGCATTGAATTATGCACCGAGAATGCTTCACCAAAGCATAAAAGATACCTGACGCGGAACAAACCGGGATAAACGGGTCATTTTCTCTGTCTAAGACAGAATGCAGAAACTGTAAGTAAAACTACAATATATCATCTGAAAAGAGAGAGGAGAAACATTAATTTTGACTTGGGAACTGGACAGGCCTTTATGAAGGATGTAGTGTTTAGGTGAAACCTTGAAAAGAGGAGATTTCTATATGTTAAAATGCAGGCGAAGGCCATCTATCCACAGATGTATGGGCAAAGGCAGGGACATGAGAGAGTATTTGGTAAATTGTGGACAATCCAGTAGCCTGATAAAATCTAGAACATGGGTGGTATCAGGAAGAAAGTATGCAGTGGAGACAATGATGTAAATCTGTGTTATAAGGTCACGATTGTATGTCATTTTCTGGTAAGTGATTCTCAACTTTTGGGACCATGGGGACAGTTTTTCCAAACATGAAACCCTAACATGAGAAGACCCCCATGTGATACAGTTGCTTGTTCGTTTTAATAAAATTTATGGTATCAAAGGCTATTAAAAATTTCGTGCCATCTTTTGAATACATTTGTTTTTATTAAACATATCATTTTAGAACTTAATAGTATTATGTGTATATATGTGTGTATGTGTGTGTGTATATGGATATCTATGTCTACCTCTGTCTAGCTATGTGTCTGTGTATGTATGTATTTGTCTATCTATCTCTACATTTTTTTCTTTATTCCACAGGCAGTGTTCAATATGCATATGAATTCTAGAGCCCTGTCATGGTTTGAATTATGTCCCCCAAAAAATGTGTGTATCAGTTTGGCTGGGCCATGATTCCTGGTACTGTGTGATTTTCCTATATGTTGTAAATCCTGCCTCTAGGATGTTAATGAGGGAGGATGGGTGGCAGTTGTGTTAGTAAGGCAGGACCTGATGTACAAGACTGGATTGTGTCCTGAGGCAATCCCTTGAGATATAAAAGACAGAAGTGATCAGTGACACAGGGGGACCTCATACCATCAAGAAAGCAGTGCCGTGAGCAGAGCGCGTCCTTTGGACAAGGGTCCCTGCGCCGAGAAGCTCCTAGTCCAGGGGAACACCGAAGAGAAGAAGGCCGACAGAGAGAAAAAGCCTTCCCCTGGAGATGACACCCTGAAATTGGACTTTTAGCTTACTTTGACTGTGAGGAAATAAACTTCTCTTCATTAAAACCATCCACTTGTGGTATTTCTGTTACAGCAGCACTAGATGACTAAGACAGGCCGCTTGCAATAAACCCCTCATCACTCATGGGTCTGAGGCACACAAGCCCAGAGCCACCATCTAGGAGATGAGAAACCGCCAAATCTCTTCGAGCAGGAAAATTCCATGCTAAGACCTACGATGTGGAAACACTGAGGTTTAGAGATGGAAGACATTTTAGAAACTGTCTTATTGACCCGACCAGCTGAAGTTACAGAAGAAGAAATTGCAACCTACAGAGACAACTGACATTGGCTAAGATTACAAGTAAAAGACTACAACTGGTCTTCAGGTTCCTGAAGTGATCTCGTACTAAAATTCTGCCACTATGATCACCCAAGCATATTTTTAGCAATCAAAAATGAATATTTGTTCTGATTTAGTAAAACACGATGAAATGCTACATGCTTAAAATTAGGCTTACACTGTTTTCCTTGCTGTGATATATGGGGATTATAGTATTTTCAAAATTCTATATTTAACAGTAGATGGAGTCTACTCTAGTTTTACTCTGTTTGTATCTCAAGAACATCCTAATGTTTTTTTTTATTTCTCTCTATATGCCTTTTTTAAAAGATAAAAATGTTTTCCCAAGGTCACATAGAATTTCATCAAGGGAAATTACAGGTATTTACTACGACCTTTTTGAAAATTTAAATGTAAACTTCACATTTTAAAACATAGCCTTATGATATATGTATGAAAAGCTTCATACTTAAATACACTCTGAAGTAAAAAAGTTTTTTATTCTTGTGATGATTTCCACATCAATGTGATTTGTAAAAATAGGTCTATATGTATTAGAATTCCTTAATGTGGTATCTGTTTGACTCTGGCAGAATCAACATCTGACACATGCAAACAATTTTTAATGTCACTCAAAATATTCTGTATCTAATTTACAGTCATCTGCAGCTATTCACAGGTAGGATGAACACCGAAATTGTCCCATTTTCCATAGCAGTTTTTCCATTGGAAGCAGAGAGAAGGAGGCTCTGCCCTCTCCCTTCCCCCCCTTTACAGGGAATTATCAATAACAATCTAGACATGAGTTAAGAATGGATTTCAACGTCCCACGTGAATTTTCAAAGTCTGAGTGCAATTTATACGTTCAAATTCCTCTTACGAGCATTTCTGCTCTTCCTCTCTCTGCCTTCAAGCCCCTGACATAGCCACATGCACCCTGTTCCTCCTGGTCAGATCCTAGAGAGGAAAGTTACATTATTTTACTAAAGGACAGTGTGCTAAATTTTTAAAGAATAAGGAAATTGGAAAGTCGATTTATATTCTATTTTAATATTAAAGAAAATAATAACACATTCCTTCTATACCATGGTGAAATTTCAAGTCTGCAGTTATTGCGTTAATTGGATTATAATCACCTCTAGGTAGTTTATGTCTTTTACATGATCAAAAACACACACACAAAAGATAAGATTGAAAATGGAAATGCACTAGATTTTGAAGATGGGATTATTCAGATATTTTTGTATTGCTGTTGGATAGCAAACAATTGCATTATATTCCACTTTTGCAAATATTATTAGTGTCAGACAGAAATTCATTTAAAGAATCCATTTGCTTTTATTGCTAAGCTTTCCATATACTTTAATTTTATTCTGTCCGTGCTCTCTGATGTTTTACATTATGTGATTAGGATATAGAAACAGTTAATGTAACATCATACAGCTAACTGATCCAATCAAACATAAGTAACACATTAGATTTTTTTTTTCACTAAACCATTCCATCACACCCTGCTGTGTTCATGCTTGTACAATTATACATCTTCTGACTTGTCTCATGTAATTCACAATTTCCTCCTACTGCTTAATCGCAGACTTCAGCAAGCACATCTTAGATGGAAAGACTCAGTCCGATTTTTCTGTGAGTCTTTTATTTGCACATGTACATTACGGTGATGATTACCCACATGGAAAAAAAATGAGGGGGTGCATAAAAGATATAGGAGTAAAGGTGCAAGATGGTTTTCAAGTAAATGGATAATTTAGATTCATTCTTATAGGAGGAAATCACAAGGAAATTAATCAGTCATATATTAGTAGATTTTGTGCCAATCATTTTTATAAGAAAAAAGTAACAGTTATCATATGTGTTTCTCAATCACAAGAGTGAAACGGCATCAAAAGGCAATCAGCCTTTAGAATCAAACTGGCAATCCTGGCTCTCAGAGATTTCTGTGTTGTATAAAACTTCTTTGACCAAAAGAAATGTCAGTGTTCAGGTCTTAGGTGAAAATGGACCACCAAATAAATGATCACGTTAAAAAATATTAAATTTTTATCATATCTTAGTATTTGGATAGAGTAGTAATTGCTGATAGTCCTTCTGTTTTAAAAGATATTTAATAACATATAAAGACATCATAAAGAACAGAACAAGTTGTAGTTACCTGTCTAAGATTGTAAAGAGAGTCAGTGACAGGTAATTCTGGGCTAAATATAGTAATATTTACTTTAGACAACAGAAAAGACAAAGTAATAGAGTTGGACTTTCTAGAAAGAGATGTGATTGAAAAGCTTTTCATGAGGGGCATGTCACTTTACCATAAAACACAGTTTTATTAAAAGACTGATTTTTAGGTAAATCCTGATGGCTTTCAGTTCTATAATTATCTCTGTTCTGGACTTTAGGCCAGGGTAATTGTGCTGCTTCTTTTCAGTCAGAATCAGCTCCTTTAGGGTAGACTGCAGATGACTCCTTTAACCCTCTGAAATGGTGCCCGTGGTGAATTATGTTACAAATATGCTCTGGACCAAGAAGTTAGGCAATGAATATACTGAGAAATATTCAGTTTGTCATTCACAATCAACTCTCTCTCCTCCTTTCTGAACTGTTACATTTCTCCCAAGAGTTGTAATTGAAATGGAATGAATAAATAGAAGTTTTGGGCTAGCTTCCCAAACCTTTCAATAGACTTCCAGGAAAGAAAATCTATCACTCCTGGAAAAGCAGAAAAGAGAACTATCCAGTGATCATGCCTGAATGAAGGATGCTAGGCTAGACCGAAATTGCATTTGATCCGTTTCTCTGTTGATTTTATAAACCTTTCCAAAGGTTTCCATAGTAACAAGTGAATTATCCCCTCTCCCCACACCATCTCTCAAGCACGTAACAGGAATAAAGATAAAGGTTTAGGTGAAAAAACCTACAGTATCATTTCTATTACCAGGATGTATCTGAAGAAGTCATGATTAGTCTTTTAAGAAATCAAGTATGTTTCTCCCACCACAGTCATATGAAAAAGTTGGGTCAGAATTTACTTACATCTCTGATGTCTGCGTTTGCTCCTGTACATGGTCATTCTGAAAAAATCCGACTTTCTAAGAAGTAATTGCTTTGACCACGGAGACAAAGAGACGGGTTGTGCTCCTGATTTGCAGTAAGACTGTTGCTCACTGACAGAAGGTAACCAGCAATCACACAGTGAAAGCCAGGGTAATACCATTCTCATAAAATTACAGGGGAGATGCTACAGCCTGTAACTATCTAATGCAAATCTTCTAGAGAAAATTGTGTTTCCTTCACCTCCCCAAACCAATCAGTTAAGTTCTCTAACAAAATCTACGCTACCAAAGTGCTGCGCTTGAAGCAATGTTGAATTAAGAAAGGATTCATATATTTCACGAGAACAATAAAATTGAAAATCTAAATATGAAGTATAAAAACCCTTGTATGATATTTACAGAAATTTAAAAACCATCCTCTGGGGTCATGTGTCTTTAGCTGCTCTAGCATATTGAAATTTGTATTTTATTCTGAAACCACGCTGAATTCTTTCCTTCTTGGAGTCCCAAAGCACTTTGCACGCTCAGTAATTAAAGCGATGATCACTTTTAGTTTTGTCTATTTCCCTAAACAGACAGAGCTTCTTAGGCAAAGCAGGAATGCTATGTTTTCATGTTTCTATCCCCAGGGCCTAGCATAGAAGGGACATACAATAGGCTCTCAGTTAAGCCCAGTGAGTACCTACGATGTGCCAGGCACGGCCCCCGCCTGCAGGAAGCCTTCAGTGAAGCTTCCCCGACTCCCTCCCCTGCCGCCTCTTTTCAGTCCTCAGTTCTCTTCGATTTCACTGCGTTTGGGGCATATTCTTATATGAACCTGCTTCACACTGTCACCTCAACTGGACAGGGCGGATGTTTTGTGTTAGTATGTCTTGTATTCTCCGTCTTGAGGGTAATGCCTGGCACAGAGTTGAAACCCAAAAAAACAAAACCTGTTGTGGTCGAGTTGATTGCTAAATCTTGCAGATACTCCTTTGGAATAGATTCAAATGCCTTTTGGATAATAATTAGGCATCTGAAATTCAGTTTTTATTTAAAGTACAAAGGGCCCACACAGCACTGACGAATTTCTATGTAATAAGACTTCCTGGCTATGCCTTGGGTTTCATCTTCCAGTCAAGAAGCAGTAGACATTTTCCACAGTCAAAAAAATCCCTCTTTTTTAGTGTAACTAACAACTCAGGCTACTTGGTAACAGCTAGGGACTCCCTGGGTGTTGCAAACGGTAAACGTGCTCAGCTGCTAACCAAAAGGTTGGAAGTTCGAGACCACCCAGAGGCATCCTGGAAGTAAGACTTCATGATCTACTTCCTAAAAATCAGCCATTGAATACCCTATGGGTCACAGTTCTACACATGGGGTCATCGTGACTTGAAATCAACTCCACAACAACTGGTTACTAATAGCTGAAGACATCCCCCTGAGGACTTTTCTTAATAGGAGGATTATTTCAGTGGCAAGAATATTTTTATACTTAATTACTACACTTCATAATCATAGGTATCAAGAATAACATTTCAACAAGTTTTAAGCAGCACTCCTATGACAATACTTATATCTTACATGGACGCTCGCAAGCTTTTAAGACCCCAGCTGCTACTCACCAAAGTAGGATGCAGAACTTTGTCTTTATGAACTATGCTGTGCCCATTGACATAGATGTCCCCCAGGTCTATTGTCCTTTGCCATTAAGCCTAGGAACTTCATCCCATGGTGCTTGGTTGTCTAAGAAGTTGCCCTGACTGTGGCTCTTGTGTTCTCTACTGTCTATATTAATATGTAAGCAGCACTTACAGTTATGTATGTAGAAATATCTACCACCAAACCTGTATCTGCAAGTTGGTGAGTTTCCTTATACCTTCCCACACCTTTTGCCATACCTATATACCTATGTACCCATTTGTAAATTAGTGTTTGTTGATACCCCTGTTGCAGGATTGTCTATGCTATAGTAATTACCATTGTTGCCCTTTGTTCTTGCTTTCCTCTCAGCGTCCTCCCTTGCCTCGGTTTTGCTGACTTCCCCCATATTGCGTATTGCCTTTCCCTTCACAAGTACTAGCACATGTCTTCCACAGTGGTTAAGAGCTTGGCTGCTAACCAAAAGGTCAGCAGTTCGAACCCATCAGCCACTCCTTGCAAACCCTATGGGGCAGTTCTACTCTGTCCTGTAGGGTTGCTATCAGTCGGAATTGACTCAATGGCAAAGGTTTTTTGTTTTTTTTCCTTCTACTCAAAAGTGGTAGCCATCAAAAAAATGTTTTTCCCCTGTGTTTAAACATTTTCCTGTGTATTTATAATATATAATAGTGGTCTCATACATTATTTGTCCTTTTGTGATTGACTTATCTCACTCAGCATAATGTCCTCTGAATTCATCCCTGTTGTAAGATGTTTTGAGGATTTGTCATTATTCTTTATCATTACATAGTATTCCATTGTGTGCATATACCATAGTTTGTTAATCCATTCATCTGTTGATGGGCACTTAGGTTTTTTCCATCTTTTGCTATTGTGAATAATGCCACAATGAACATGAGTGTGCATATGTCAATTCATGGCATGGCTCTTATTTCTTTAGGGTATATACCTAGGAATGGGATTGTTGGGTCATATGCTGTTTCTATTTCTAGCTTTTTAAGGAAGTGCCATACCATTTTCCATAGTGGTTGTACCATTTTACATTCTCACCAGCAGCGTTTAAGAATTCCAATCTCTCCACAGCCTCTCCAAGATTTGTTATTTTCTATTTTTTTGATTAGTGCCAGTAACTTGGGGTGAGACGGTATCTCACTGTAGTTCTGATTTGCATCTCTCTAATGGCTAATGCTCGTCTGTCAGTTTGTTGTACTGTAGTGGCTTGCATGTTACTGTGATGCTGGAAGCTATGTCACTGGTATTTCCAATACAGGCAGGGTTACCCATGGTGGATAGGTTTCAGTGGAGTTTCCAGACTAAGACAGACTAGGAAGAAGGATCTAGCAGTCTACTTCTGAAAAAATTGGCCAGTGAAAACCTTATGAACAGCAGCGGAACACGGTTTGATATAGTGCCGGAAAGCCCCTCATGTTGGTAGGCACTCAAAATATGAGTGAGGAGGAGCTGCCTCCTCAAAGCAGAGTCAACCTTAATGACGTGGCCAGAGTAAAGCTTTTGGGATCTTCATTTGCTGATGTGGCATGACTCAAAATGAGAAGAAACAGCTGCAAACATCCATTAATATATCTGAATGTGGGAAGAATGAAGTATGAAACTGGAAAAAGGGGAAGTAGGAAAAAAAGAAACAGAACACATAATTCAGCTGGATTCAGAAGAGGACATGTAACCAGGGACAGCACTGCTGATGTCGACTGTGTGATCATAACAAATTATGGATAACATTACAAAGAATGGGAATTTCAGAACGCTTAATTGTGCTCATGAGGAACCTGTACATAGACCAAGAGGCAGTCATTTGAACAGAGCAAGGGGATGCTGCATGGTTTAAAATCAAGAAAGGTGTGCATCAGAGTTGTATCCTTTCATCACACTTATTCAATCTGATACCTAGGAATTAGTGAGCTGAAATGGACTGGTATTGGCCATTTTGAATCAGACAGGCATATGGTCTACTATGCTGGGAATGACAAATTAAAGAGGAATACTGTCACATGCATTGTCAAAAACAACATTTCAAGATCTATGCTGAGGTACAATGCTGTCAGTGATAGGATAATATCCATATGCCTACAAGGAAGATCAGTTAATAAGACTATTATTCAAATTTACTTACAAACCACTAAGGCCAAAGATGAAGAAATTGAAGATTTTTACCAACTTCTGCAGTCTGAAATTGATCAAACAGGCAATCAAGGTACATCAATAATTACTGGTGACTGGAATGTGAAAGTTGGAAACAAAGAAGAAGGATCAGTAGTTAGAAAATATGGCCTTGGTGATAGAAATGATGCCAGAGACTGCATGATAGAATTTTGCAAGACCAAGGACTTATTCACAGCAAATATCTTGTTTCAACAATATAAATGGCGACTATACACGAGGACCTTGGCAGATGGAAATACACAGAAATGAAATCAACTACATCTGTGAAAAGAGATGATAGAGAAACTCAGTATCATCAGTCAGAATAAGGCCAGGGGTTGCTGTGGAACAGACCATCAATTGCTCATATGCAAGTTGAAGCTGAAGAAAATTAGAATAAGTCCATGAGAGCCAAAATATGACCTTGAGTATATCCCATCTGAATTTAAATACCATCTCAAAAATAGATTTGATGCATCGAACACTAATGACCGAAGACCAGATGAGTTGTGAAATGACATCAAATACATCATACATGAAGAAAGCAAAAGACAAGAAACAAAGAAAAGACCAAAATGGATGTCAGAAGAGACTCTGAAACTTACTCTTGAACAGAAGTAGCTAAACTGAATGGAAGAAATGATGAAGTAAAATAGCTGAACAGAATATTTTAAAGGGTGGCTCTCGAAGACAAAGTAAAGTATTATAATGGCATGTGCAAGGACCTGGAGTTAGAAAACCAAAAGGGAAGAACATGCTCAGCATTCCTCAAGCTTAAAAAACTAAAGAAAAAATTCAAGCCTTGAGTTGCAATGCTAAATGATTCTATGGGCTAAATATTGAACAACACAGGAAGCATCAAAGGAAGATGGAAGGAATACACAGAGTTACTGTACCAAAAAGAATGGGTTGACCTTCAACCATTTCAGGAGGCAGCATATGATCAAGAACCGATGGTACTGAAAGAAGAAGTCCAAGCTGCGCTGAAGGCACTGGTGAAAAACAAGGCTCCAGGAATTGACAGAATATCAACTGAGATGTTTCAACAAATGCATGCAGCACTGGAGGTGCTCACTCATCTATGCCAGTAAATTTGGAAGACAGCTACCTGGCCAACCAACCGGGAGACATCCCTATTTGTGCTCATTCCAAAGAAATGTGATCCAACAGAATGTGGAAATTATCAAACAATCTCATTAATAACACTAGCAAGTAAAAATTTGATGAAAATCATTCAAAAGTGGTTTCAGCAGTACATTGAAAGAGAACTGCCAGAAATTCAAGCCAGATTCAGAAGAGGACATGTAACCAGGGATAGCATTGCTGATGTCAGATGGATTTTGGCTGAAGGCAGAGAATACCAGAAAAATGATTACTTGTGATTTATTGACTATGCGAAGGCATTCGACTGTGTGGATCATAACAAATTATGGATAACATTGTGAAGAATGAGAATTCCAGAACACTTAATTGTGCTCATGAGGAACCTGTACATAGACCAAGAGGCAGT
>NW_004444088.1:315417-329250 GCF_000243295.1 Trichechus manatus latirostris
AACCTGTACATAGACCAAGAGGCAGTCGTTCGAACAAAGCAAGGGGATACTGCATGGTTTAAAATCAAGAAAGGTGTGCATCAGAGTTGTATCTTTTCACCATACTTATTCATTCTGTATGCTGAGCAAATAATCCAAGAAGCTGGACTGTATGAAGAAGAACATGGCATCAGGACTGGCGGAAGTCTCACTAACAACCTGTGATATGCAGTGACACAACCTCGCTTGCTGAAAGCAAAGAGGACTTGAAGCTCTTACTGATGAAGATCAAAGACTACAGGTGTCATTATGGATTCCACCTCAACATAAATAAAACAAAAATCTTCACAACTGGACCAATAAACATCATGATAAATGCAGTAAATATTGAAGTTGTAAATGATTTCATTTTATTTGGATCCACAATCAATGCCCGGGGAAGCAGCAGTCAAGGAATCAAATGACATAGTCCATTGGGCAAATATGCTGCAAAAAAACCTCTTTAAAGTATTGAAAAACAAGATGTCACTCTGAGGACTAAGATATGCCGGACCCAAGCCATGATATTTTCAGTTGCTTCATATGCATTGGTTAAGAGCTTGGCTGCTAACCAAAAGGTCAGCAGTTCGAATCCACCAGCCACTCCTTGGAAACCCTATGGGGGACAATTCTTACTCTGTCCTGTGGGGTTGGTATGAGTCAGAGTTGACTCGAAGGCAATGACTTTTTTTTTTTTTTTGCATATGCATGTGAAAGCTGGACAATGAATAAGGAATACCAAAGAATAATTGATGCCTTTGAATTATGGTGTTGGTGAAGATATTGAATATACCACTGACGGCCAGAAAAATGAACAAATCTGTCTTGTAAGAAGTACAGCCAGAATGCTCCTTGGAAGCAAGAATGGACAGACTTCTTGTCATGTACTTTAGACATGTTATCAGGAGAGACAAGTCCCTCTAGAAGAATACCATACTTGGTAAAGTACAGCATCAGCGAAAAAGAAGAAGACCCTCAACGAGATGGATTGACACAGTGGCTGAAACAATGGGCTCAAGCATAACACCTATTGTGCTGCTGGTGCAAGACTATGCTGTGTTTCGTTCTGTTGGACACAGGGTCACTGTGAGTCGGAACCGACCGGACGGCACCTAACACCACCACAACAATGACTGATGGTCATGAGCATTTCTTCGTGTGTTTGTTAGCTGCCTAAATTTCTTCTTTTGTGAAGTATGTGTTCGTGTCCTTTGCCCATTTTTTAACTGGATTGTTTGTCTTTTTCTTGTTGAGGTGTTGAAGTTTTCCATAAATTTTAGAGATTAGACCTTTGTCAGATATGTCATAGCCAAAGTATTTTCCCAGTCAGTAAGTTCTCTTTTTACTCTTTTGGACAAGTCTTTTGATAAGCATAAGTGTTTAATTTTTAGGAGGTCCCATTTATTTAGTTCATCTTCTGCTGTTTGTACGTTTTTAGTTATGTTTGGTATTCTATTTATGCCACGTATTAGGGCCTCTAACATCATCCCTATTTTTTCTTCCATGATCTTTATCATTTTATATTTAGGTCTTTGATCCATTTTGAGTTAGTTATTGTGTGAGGTTTGGGTCCTGTTCCATTTTGTTACAAATGGTCATCCAGTTTTGCAAGCACCATTTGTTAAAAAGATCGTCTTATTCCTCATTTAATGGACTTTGTCTGTTTGTCATAGATCAGCTGTCCATAGGAAGATGGATTTACGTCTGGGTTCTCAATTCTGTTACACCAGTCTACAGACTGTATCTGTCATTGTACCCGTGGCAGGCTGTCTTGACTACCATGGCTCTGTATAGTAGTTTCTGAGATCAGGTGTGTGAGGCTTCCTACTTTGTTCTTCTTCAATAATGCTTTACTTATCCGAGGCCTCTTTCCTTTCCATATGAATTTGGTAGTTAGTTTCTCCATCTCATTAAAGAATGCTGTTGGAATTTGGATCGGGCTTGCATGATATCTGTAGATCGCTTTGGGTAGTATTGACACTTTCATAATGTTGAGTCTTCCTATCCATGAGCATGGTATGTTTTTCTATTCCTTGCGTTTTCCTTAATATTAAGTTTAAAATATTTCAAGAAAGAAAATACCTATGTCTTCCTCGACCTACATAAAACGAACTTTAGATTCCACACTCCCTTGTCTGCTTAAATTTTTCTCCATACCACTTTATAATCATCTGAAATAGTGTATATATATTTGCTTGTTTTTCTATTGTCTATCTCCTCTCACTAGAACATAAGCTCCCTGAGGACAAGGCTTTGTTTTCCTCAGTGCTATATGTCCAGGGGTCAGATCACTTCCTGGCAAAAAGTAGGCTCTCAATCAGTATTTACTGAATGAATGACTTTTAATAAATAAAATTAAATTGTAAAGATAATACAATTACATAGTTTTTTTCAACAAATTCAGGCAATTTCCAAATTTATGCTTATTGGCCAACATTGTTGCTGTTATTGTTAGCTGCCGTCGAGTTGGCTCTGACTCGTGATGATCTTCTGTATGACAGAGTAAAATGCTGCCCTGTCCTGTGCCGTCTTTATGAACGCTGGAATGTTTGAGACCATTGTTGTAGCTACTATGTCAGTGCTTCCCAACTATATCAGACAATATTCAGTTACGATCCATACGGTTTTCACTGGCTGATTTTTGGAAGTCTATCTCCAGACCTTCCTTCTTAGTATGTCTTAGTTTGGAACCTCCCCCTGAAACCTGTTCACCACGGGTAACCCTGCTGGTGTTTGAAATACTGGTGGCACAGCTTACACTATCACAGAAAATCACAAGCCATCACAATGATACAGTATGTAAAGTGTCTAGAAAAATGCCTGACAGCTTGCTAAATATAACTCTAACTCCAAAAGTCATAAACTAACAGGTGGCTGGACTATAGTTACTTTCTAACTTAAAGTAAATTCTTGACTTTGTACATCTATCTTTTGGTCCCAAGGTTAATGTGAATGAGTTGACTGATTTGGATGAAACCGTATGCACTCACAGGTCTGAAGATATAATTTAAGTTTGCTGAAACGGGGTCACAACCAATATGCAATGTCTCCGTTATAAAAGTTATTTGCTACTTACTTGGACACCCAAGCTGTTAAGACAACAAACCATAAAGATTGTTACAATTAACAAAATTAAAACAGGGTTTGTCTGACACATGTGGCATATATTTATGATATGAATAATATCATAGTTATTGATAGTTATTAGGCAGAAACAACCTAATGGCATAATAACACTAATTTTAGCATTATTACATAGTACAATCAAATTTGTAATTTTTGTCTTTTCACATTGTTAGTTCTCCATTATCCATAATTAACATCAATCTGAACAGTTCTTGCAAAGGCCATGCACATTTAATTAGCTTCATTCACATATATAACAACTCTCCCACACACATAACCCATTTTCACACATGCACAGATAACGCATTAAAACAAATATCCTGACTTGTCTTTATCAATGTTTGACACAGGTTCACCCCCCCCAACCTTGTAGCAGGGCTGAAGTTTGTAGGTTCTATCTATAGATTTCCATCTTAAGACAACATTTTCTCACCTCAGGCTACACAGAGCATCCACTCCTATCTCTGGGTTTAGTGGCTTGAATCCTGGAGGACTTTAGGGACCAAATTTGGGAACCTCACATATTCCTGGTGAATGGAGGGCGACTTCATGAATACTAGGCTGCAGTGCAGGTAGGAAGGTGAGAGAAAGGAAGGGACAGAGGCTGAGGGAGAGGAAGGAGCCTTGGTAAATGCAAAATCTGGGAATCTTCAGACAGAAGAATGGGGGAGAAGAGTATTTCAAGAACACATTAATTTTTAAAAATTCTTCTCTTTTTTTAAAAGACAAAAAGTAAAAGAAAAAAAAAGTTTCCTCAAGGTCATCTGAAATTAGTAGCAGGAGAGGTTTCAGGTATATCTTGTTTTATACATAATATGAATTTTTAAAATTTAAATATACATGCACATTTAAAAAGATAGTAGGACAGAAGATGAGAAGGGATACGAAGACCATTTAAAGACAGGGGCAAGAACAGGAACCCCATTCTTATTTTTTCCTACCCTCTTCACTAATTCTAAACAGGCTAAAGTCTCTTTTTGTCTTCAAAATCAGTGATACGCCTATAATGTCAGAGGTCAAAAGAAAGCTCACTCGTTGAACAAAACATTTCCCTGTACACTTCCCACAATCTGGTTTTCTTTAATGGAACACAATCTTTATCCACACCAAAAGGATAAATCCAATGGAGTGTTGACCAATTGGAATGGATGAGTTTTCATCTACAATCAAGTAATTATATTAATGTCTTTGCTTATTTTGATGGAAGGAACCTGTTAGAAATAAAAAACACCTGGCAAAGTAAGAGAAGATGTATTCTAGGAGTAAGAGAATAACAAATAGAAAGAGAAAAAGAATAAGAGATAGAGGGAGGAGAAGGAGAAGGGGGAGGGAGGATGAATTACCATGTGTTGAGCACTGTGCAAGATATACATCATCTCACATAATCTTCACAACAATCTATAACTTGGGTATCCTTACTCCCATTTGCAAAATAGATAAACCTTAGCCAAACGAGGACAAGTGCACATAATGCTCAGAAATACTGCTTATATAATTGTGTTAAGAACATTTTATTGTGAACTACATCAGCATGACTTTAGGGCTGAATTAAGGGGTGATGCTCTTAGTAACTGCTGCAGGAGATTATCTAAAAGGGGCACTAAAGTTCACCAGTAACACACTGATGTCAAGGAAACCATGTTTGCTGGAACTCATCACTGTGTGGGTTAGTCTAAGAGCTAACATTTAGGAAGTGCTCATTAGATGCTGGAGTTCCTGGGTGGTGTAAACAGTTAAGGCAATTGGCTGCTAACCCAAAGGTTGGAGGTTCGAGACCACCCAGAGGCACCTCAGAGGAAAGGCCTAGTGGCCTACCTCCAAAATTTCAGTCACTGAAAATCTCATGGAGCCCAGTTCTACTCTGACACACATGAAGTCGCCATGAGTCAGAACTGATTCAACAGCAATGATTTTTTTCATTAGGTGCTAGGCTCTCTTTTAAAAGTTTTATATGCATCATCTCATTGAATAATGAAAACAATCCTATGACAGAGGCATTATTACTATTATTGTCCTCATTTTATGTTTAATTTAAAGTGGCTGAGAGGTCACGTGTCCTAACTAGTCTCCCAGAGAACAATCTGTCTGAGGTTTCTCCAGAGCCACTGGACTGGTCAAAGGGATATTCTGAGTAGCTAGTTAGAAACAGAAGATAAGACCCCAAGCGGACATGTTTTGATAACAATTAGTGGTGCTAACCTGCCTTCTAAGAGAGGTGAACGCAATTAACTGCAGGGCTCTTGGCTTGCTGTCAGGGACATTCACCTTTGGAACTGGAGCTGACTTGTTTGGGACAACAGAGGTCTGCTCAGCTCTGTAATGGTGATGACTTCCCTCTCTTATACATGTCACCTCGTCCTCTAACCCTCAGCCATCACACCCTCATCCTCTCCATCAAATAAAACACTAAATGAATATCTAAAGACTATCAATGGTAACAAACTATTACCCCCTCCAGAATTCTTACCTGGTTTTAAATGGAAATATGTGTTGATTTTGATAAAACTTTTAAGAATTTTATCAAAACACAGCATGTAGAGTATATAGAAAATGTTTAACTTGAACTGCATGATAACTACATTTCAGAGAATTACTAGGTAATAAAACATTAAAGCTGGAAAACTAAAGAAGTTATGCTGCCCAAATACCTCCTTTACAAATGTCTGCTATATAAGAGGCACCCCTTACAAGTTTGCTGAAAGGAAGAACTGAAGGGAACGGAGGTGCATGACCTCAGACAACCAGCAGGGATTTAAATCCAGGACTTCCTACTAAAAACAAAACGAAACAAACCAACCCATTGCCATCGAGTCAATTCCGACTCATAGTGACCCTGTAGGACAGAGTAGAACTGCCCCATAGGGTTTCCAAGAAGCACCTGGTGGATTTGAACTGCAGATCTTTGGGTTAGCAGCTGAACTCTTAATCACTGAGCTACCAGAGTTTCCTGGACTCCCTATAGTTAAGTCCAACGCTGTCCCTCTGAACACAGTATCTCTAAAATGATTTCCTTAAGGGATACGAGTGACACCAAGGTTTTTTTCTCAGATTTGGACAGAAAGTTACCCACAGTTAACCTTTTTCTTAGATCTTTCTGATCCCTCAACACCACGAGGTACAGATATGGACTGTCACTTACCTTCACTCGCTATCTGCCAGCTGTCCCTGTGGTATTTCTCTCCTTTCCTCCTCACACATATGAACTCGTCCTTCTTTATTAAAACACCTACCGCTAGTACAGTTCCTACAATTTGTTGACGTCAGTCCTCCCCTCAGCTTGTTTTAGTGATAACTAATCTTAACCCCCAGCACAATCACCAATCCATCTACCCAAAAAATGTTTTAAAAATCTAAATCTTCTGCGCATGTCCACACTAAGGATGTGCTCTCTTGCCAAATGCCTCTGGAACTGGAACCACATCCCTTTGCCAAAGTAAACTGCTTTCCTCGTAGTGGATAATAGTAATTAGCTAAAATATTCAATGACTATTATTCTAAAAAAAAAAAAAAGGGTTGTATTTTCATCTAGCACCTCATTTTATTAGTGATTTTTTTTTTTTTTTTCCTTTTTGGAATAGGAGGAAACTTAAAACTTCCTAAAGCTGATTGAAGTTTTCATTTGTAATACTGATTCAAATTAGAGAAAAGAATACTTCCAAGAATGATGTTTCTTTATGCTTGACTGTTTTGGGAAGTGAAATATGTAAACAGGTCAATTCTGTATTCCTCAGTTTTGTTCACTAAATTTTTTTATGTATCTTGAAAAGTTTTTTTTTTTTTTTAAGAAAAACCCATAATTGGATTTTATTATTAAGACTTTCCTCATTTCTTTGGACTTTCTCCAGTTTCTTATGCTCTAATATCAAAGGAGTCTTTGAAATCATTAGGTCTTTGAAATATTTAATACTTCCAGGTATTAAACGTTGTTAATGTATTTCTGCTTTCTAACTCACATTACAATTGATTTTATTTTCACTGAATCTCCTTAGTGGTCATTGTTTTTGAACGTTCTCCCTCTTGATGCTTCCTGTTGCTTTGTATGGTTTCCATTTGATCTCATCAGTTTCATCCTTCGTTTCTTTTAGCCTAAATTTGATTATTAAGATTTGTTTTATCTTCTTGGCTGTCTTATTTGTATCTGTAGAAATTTGCATTGTATCAAGGAAAATGGATTTCTACCTTTTTTTTTTTAAACCACACCCTTTGGATGCATCCAAATATTTAGTAGTTACTAAAATAGTTGAAAACTATAAAAGACTAAAGTATATCAAATTAAAGTAAGCTTGAATTTCTTAGAGATCATAATCAAAAGTTTGAAGTCCTATTTATGCCCATGTGAATAGTTTACCTCCCTTCAACATCTTTCAACAAATATTGGCTATGTTCGCACTAAAATGTAAGGCAATCCTAGATGTAAAGAAGCACACAGTCTCTGCAGGAAGATGTTGTTAGCTGTCTTCGAGTCTACTGTAACTCATGGCAACCTCATGTGTGTACAGTAGAAAGGTTCCATAGGGTATTTAAGGCCGTGACCTTTAGGGAGATAGTCACATAAAAAGGTACTATCATCTGTAACAAATTACCTCACAGATACGTGAACACATAATAGACTTTGTTGGAGGTCAGCATGATGTGGAGGAATTGCTGTATCATAATTCCTGGGGGTCTTTTATACATGAAGAACACTTCTCCGGTAGCTCACAACTCTGACTCAGACAGATGGTCTCCACTGTGTTCTGACATGACAGGATCCTACCGACTGAGTTTATGGGAGACATGGTGAGAAATCAAAGAACCTGGGAAATCACATTATTTCTTCTGATTTATGAAAACTATATGTATAATCTCACTATAACATAATTTACAAAATAAATAACAAACGCTCTAGAAGGCATCTATCTATCTAGCTGGCTATCATCTATCTATCTTAAAAGCCACAGAGTTGTGAGTTGTAGAGGCACATCTATCAAAGCAATGTTCTGGGGTGTTAAAAGATGGCTCATATTCCAGTGGGCAGCCTGAAGCTGGAGACGATTCCTAATAAGCAGAGGAGACCCCGCAATGGTGGTGACCAGTAAGTGGCCAGTCGATTTTGACTCATAGTGACTCTATGTGACAGAGTAGAACTGCCCCACGGCGTTTTCTAGGCTGTAATCTTTACCGGGACAGATCGCCAGTTCTTTCTCCCTCTGAGCAGCTGGGTGGGTTCGAACTGCCAAACAAGATCTCCATGAAGAAGTAAAGTGTGAGGTGTCCTGATTGTACAAAGAGCCAATTTCCCAGAGCTCTGCCTTTCTCTTTTACTGGCTGATTGTATCTCAGTCTGTATTTTCCACCAAACTTGCCCCCAATGGGTTCTTTCTAGACTCTGAACTGCCACATTTGGTTTAATCTTTCTACTCTACCCGTTTCCCTCTGCTGTGCTTTACTTATATAAAATTCTACTTTCTTGTATGTATGTGTATAGTAGGGTATAAGTACGGGGTAAGTCACCTCAAACTCATTCATATGAGGTAAGGGAGAAATACATGATGCCAACAAGGCTGAGCCATAGGATTGAGCACCGCATTGTACTGTGCCTTGCATTTTCTGGTGTAAAGACTAAGTCCCATATGGCTGGGACCTTATATTATAATCTCGCATCATCATCCCTGGAGTCCATCAGCAGTAGTTTCATAATGTAAGCAACGTATTAAATACACATGAGGTATTTTAATTAAAAATCATTCTCTGATTAATTAGAGAAGCTGAACAGAATCATAGAAAGTGAACAACGATGAAGTACTTACTTTGTACTGGGTATTTTAGTTATGTTACTTTATTTAACCTTACAACAACTACGTGAAGTAGGAGACATTACCTCATTTTACAGATTAAAAAAAACCTGAGGTTCAAGTCACAAAGCCGGCAAGAAGCAGAGCTGGAATTTGACTCCGTATTTGTAAACTGGAAAAACCGTGCTCAATTCATGATGCATCACCTCATATACTGAACATGTCAGACAAATTTGGAAAACAGAGAACAGAGAACACTATTGAGGAATCAACTCCAGTGTGATTGTTGGGGCTTCAATTATTTATTTTGGAAAATACCTGCTTTTAAAGTATGAGACAATGGGAGAAGAAATTTCATATATGGAATTTCAATATACATGACATTCTAATCCTCATCCATCCTAGAACTCCAGAGATGCATACGTAAGGATTCTAAAGATATTCACATAATGGCAGAATTGGAGCCTAATCAATGCATGAAGCCTATTGAAATGGCATGTTTGTATTAATCCAAGGTCCAGTATGGACTTGGAGGATGTTCTTTTTGGAAAAGAATAGAGTGAATTATAACGATTCTGAGAGTTTACAAATAGATAAAATTAGAAAAAAGTTCTATCTATCTATCATCTATCTACCTAGCTGCCTGCCTGCCTGCCTACCTACCTACCTATCTATCTATCTTGGGCTAGACATTACAATTGTTTAAAAATGTAATACTTGTTCTTGTTGTTGTTAGGTGCCATCGAGTTGGTTCCAACTCATAGCAACCCTATATATACAACAGAAAGAAACACTGCCTGAGCCATCCTCACGATCGTTGTTATGTTTCAGCCCATTGTTGCAGCCACTGTGTCAATTCATCTCATTGAGGATCTTCTTTTTTGTTAACCCTCTATTTTACCAAGACTGATGTCATTTTCCAAGGACTGGTCCCTCCTGAAAATATGTCCAAAGTATGTGAGACGAAGTCTCGCCAACCTCACTTCTCAGGAGCATCCTGGTTGTACTTTTTCCAGCACAGATTTGTTTGTTCACTCTTCTGGCAGTCCATGGTATATTCAATATTTTTGCAAACACCGTAATTCAAAGGCATCAATTTTTCTTCAGTCTTCCTTATTCATTGTCCTGCTTTCACCTGCATATAAGGTGATTGATAATACCATGGCTTGGGTCAGGCACACCTTAGTTCTCAAAGTGACATCTTTGCTTTTTAACACTTTAAAGAGGTCTTTTGCAGCAGATTTGCCCAATGCAACACGTCGTTTGATTTCTTGATTGCTGCTTTCATGGGTGTTGACTGCGGAGCCAAGTAAAATGAAATCCTTGATGACTTCAGCCTTTTCTCCATTTATAATGATGTTGCTTATTGGTCCAGTTGTGAGGATTGTCGTTTTCTCTATGCCAATGTGCAATCTATACTGAAGGCTGTGGTTTTTGATCTTCATCAGTAAGTGATTCAAGTCCTCTTCACTTTCAGCAAGCAAGGTTGTGTCATCTGCATATCGCAGGTTGTTAATGAGTCTTCCTCCAATCCTGATGCCCCGTTTTTCTTCATATAGTTCAGCTTCTTGGATTACTTGCCCAGCATACAGACTGAATAAGTATAGTGAAAAGATACAACCCTGACGCACACCATTCTTTACTTTAAACTACCAGTATTCCCTTGTTCTGTTTGAACAACTGCCTCTTGGTCTATCTACAGGTCCTTCATGAGCACAATTAAGTGTTCTGGAATTCCCATTCTTCACAATGTTATCCATAATTTGTTATGATCCACACAGTTGAATGCCTATCTATCTATCCTGAGCTAGACATTACAATGGTTTGCTCATGGTTTAAAAATGTAATACTTAGAACTACAAAAAAACAGACAAACGCCAAACTAAGATTTGTATTCTTTGTGGACTTCTTATGAAATACTAGCTAAATACCTATTTCCATTTATAGATCACATTCAGCATAATTTTTATTTCTGAGGACAATATCAAAATTTCTATTCCATAATTCCTAATCAGTTTCAACATTAAATGTGCAAAAAATGTCTCAAGTATATATTAATAGAATTCATTTCAACCTGTCTACAAAAGTAGTCGACACAGCAATCCTGTCCTCCTAATTCCTTTCCTGTTCATACTTAGTTATAATTATCACCTTGATGAGCTACTTCAGCTTGCTGAGTTGAACAGAATGAATTTCAGGTATAATTTAGCATTACATAGCTAGGCAGTATTTCAGAAATCCATCTCCAATCCTCATTTTGTGTGTATTTGTGTCTGCTAAAGGGCCCAAAACCACCTGGATATTCTTTGACCTCGCGTACGTGTTTCAAAGACAACTATCTGAATAAACTCTGCATTTGCCATTACCAGCACAGCAGTACGTGAACAGTAAATATGCAAATGAAATTCATGATTCTCTTACTATTATAAAAACCATTTTTAGATGTTTACTTAAATGGCCTTAGATACAGTTTTCAAAACTGTCTCTTTTACTTTGGTGAGCACTAAATATCATGTTTAAATCACGCCTCAGAAAGCTTCTAAAGCCTACATGGAGAGTGTAGTAAATACTTAAATGAGTCACTTGGGGGCTCACAAAAGATAAACACAAATAACCAAAACCAAACCTATTGCCACTGAGTCGATTCTGACTCATAGTGACCCTACAGGACAGAGCAGAACTGCCTCATAGGGTCTCCAAGGAGTGGCTGGTGGATTGGAACTGCCGACCTTTTAGTTAGCAGCCGAGAGCTTAACCATTGCACCATTTTTTTTTTTTAAACACAAACAGGATGTGTGAAGAGGTGATTATTCAATTTTTAAAAAAAACCTTAGTTTCCAACTTCTAAAAGCACTTAAAGAAATGGTTGCAAGAAAACAGGACAACAGGGACTTCCGGCAAAATGTTGCTACAGGCAGAAGCACCACGCCGTCCCTCCACAGCAAAGATCCGAAAAACTAAGCTGAACAGAGAAAACAACAATCCTGAAACCCTAAAACATCAAATGAAGAGATAAAGAACTCAGCCAAGCACCAGTGGAGTGAGAAAACTGATGGAGAACGGAGAGCAAGGAGAGATTCATGCAGAGGTCCCTATCAGCTAATGCAGCGTGGATCCGCCATCTTGGACTTCTATCAAAGACCAGCAAATAGGGGGTATGAGAAAGCAGCTTCACGGAGCTTCCAGCAGGAGACAGAACAACCAGTAATTTGCAATATATGCTTTCCCAGCCCCCACCCTTCTTCACCCCGACTCGGCCTCCTCTGCTTCCCGCGGCCACAATCTCTTGTCCAGGAAACACCGGCTGCTTGGATTCCACACACACGAACGGGCCGGCTCTCTGAGTGCCATTTGTTGGCTGCTGGTGTTGCTTGTTTCCGCTTCTTTTGATTTCTTCCTTACCTCTCACCACCTCCCCCTCCTTTTGCTCACATACCTGGCTCCGTGCGCCATCGTTGCTTCTTCCTGAGGGGCTGCGGAGCTCCGGTAATTTGTGATACACGCTTCCCCACTCCCTACCCCTCTTCACCCACACTCGGCCCCCTCTGCTTCCCGCGGACACAGTCTCTTGTCCGAGAAACACCAGCCCGCACTAGCTGGCTCTCTGAGTGCCATTTGTTGGCTGTTAGTGTTGCTCTTTTTTATGCTTCTTTTGATTTTTTACTTACCTCTCACCACCTCCCCCTCCTTTCACTCAAATACCTGGCTCCGTGTGCCATCTTTGCTTCTTCCTGAGGGGCTGTGGAGCTATGTTCACGTGCGGAGCTGCTTCCCAGTCTGGGCTGCCACGCTGGTGGGATCCCAGGGCTTTTGTTCGTTTGTTTGTTTTGAAGTGTTTGTTTGTTTTCTTTTCCTCTCCTTGAGTTGGGAGCCCTTTCTGGACAGGTGGTGCTGCATGTCAAGGAGACTACCCCTCGGCTTGCAAAGACATGCAGAGGGATCCCTGAAGGCATTCCTTTTTTGTTGTTTTTTTTTTCTTTCTGTTTTTTTGAGGGCTTTTCTTGTTCTTTTTGTTTGTTTGTTTGTTTTAATTTATTTTGTTTTCTTTTCCCTTCTTTTCCCTTTTTGTATTTCTTCATTACTCAGCTTCTCGTCTCTCTATATCTTCCTTCTCTTTCTGTTCCCTGAATACTTGGCGTTGTATACGTCTACGCCTTCTAGCCAGGCTGTACTGCAACACCTGAGAGCGACTTCCCCAGACCACATAGCTGCACCGGTGGGATCCCTGGGAACTTTGCAGTTCTTTAACGTTTCTGATTTTTATTTATTCATTCTTTTCTTTTCTTTTCTTCTGCTTCCCCTTTCTGTTTTTCTCCATTTCATAGTCTCTCATCTCTCCACTCCAAAGGCAAGCTCCACTAGCATGCTTTTGTGTTTGTTTGTAGGTTTTGGCTCCTGTTTCTCTCTCCTCTCTCCCATATACATCTTAGCTCCATACACAACAATCTCCCCGCTACATCCTGCCTACATGCACTGTGCACTTAACATCACACCACCAAGAAGCACAGGCATGGCCTACTGGAACCTGCCCTGCACTGATTACCGACCCGCTCTGGTGGCTGTAGTAAGTGCCACAAACAACCCGTCCCAGTAACTCCTCTTCAGCTAGACCTGCCCTGCCATACCATATCAGAGTGACTGACACTGTCAGTTGGAGAAGGAGGCAAAAAGTATTGTGCCCATAGAAGAGCAAACAACAAAGAACACACAGTCCACCTGCTCACACATAGTCAAATTTTTAAAAAAAGGGAAAAAACAAACAAATCTACAATCAATAAACTAGAAAAATAACTACTGAATGCCCTGAAGACAGCAGACAATATCAAAACATTTACAAAAACAGGACAGGATGGTTCCAGTAGGAATCCAAAATAAAACACCAGATGACTTTCCGGTGGAAGAAAATGCACTAGAA
>NW_004444088.1:335074-402146 GCF_000243295.1 Trichechus manatus latirostris
TCTGGGGTCTTAAAAGCCTGTGAGCAGCCATCTAAGATACTCCACTGGTCGCATCCCTTCGGGAGCAAGGGAGTGTGAAGAGAACAGGATACAAGGGAAAGATCAGTCCGAAGGACTAATTGTCCACAGCTACCAAGGCCTCCACCAGACTTAGTCCAGTACAGCTAGATGGTGCCTGTCTACCACCACTGACTGCTCTGACCGGGATCACAACAGAGGGTTCTGGACAGAGCTGGAGAGGGATATAGAACAAAATTTTAACCCTCAAAAAAGAGACCAAATTTACTGGCCTAAAGGAGGCTGGAGAAACCCTGAGAGTATGGCCCCCAGACACCCTTTTAGCTTAGTGGTGAAGTCACTTCTGAGGTTCATGTTCAGCCGTTGAGTGGACAGCCCCATAAAACCAAATGGGACTAATGAAGCACAGGAGTCCAGGGACAAGGACTAGAAGGCAGAAGGGGACAGGAAAGCTGGTGATCGGGAACCCAAGGTTGAGTAAGGACAGTGTTGATGTGTTGTGAGATTGTTAACCATTGTCATAGGGCAGCATGTGTATTAACTGTTTAATGAGAAACTATTTTGTTCTGTAAACCTTCACGTAAAGTGAGAATAGCAGCACAATTGGAAGAGCGTAGTCGATGTCACTGAACTGAACATGTAGAAATTTTTGAAGTGGTGTATCTTTGGCTATGCATATTTTCACCAAAAAAAAAAAAAAAGGTCGAGAAGGGAGAGGGTTGACATGTGGGGTTGTTAACCAATGTCATAAAACAATATGTGTACTCCTGTTTCATGAGAAGCTATTTGTTCTGTAAACCTTCACCTGAAGTACAATAAAAAAAAGAAAGAAAATAAGACAACAGAGAAGGAACCAGAATTTCAACTTGTTACTACCTGATCTTGATTCAATGAGGAGAAAATTTGGGTTGTGCTGTTGCTGTTTTCTTGGGCCGATGATGGTATGTGTTCCCAATAACATAAATACTTATGTTCCCACTTGGATCAGGCTGATTCTTTATGATAAAATTTAGGATCTCATTTATGCTACCTCACTGAAATTAAATTAATTCAAATTTAATTATTTTCACTTACTATAGATATAGATACATATCACTTAAATTGTGCCATCTGGTTGATGTAATGGTGGACAAAAACAAATATGACTGATAGCTTATATTTTATTGGAAATACAGACATTAACTGAGTGATCACATGAATGGGCATATTCTGTAAGTTCAAAAACAGGTGACTTGAAAGTAGATTTGTGGTTCTATGACAGTGTATAACACTACAGACCTTGTCAAAGAATTGGTAAAATATTCTCTGAGTCTGAATGGATGAGTATTTTGAAGGAAGTGTTGAAAGATCAGAGCCACAGGTGACCATAATTAAATATTAGTGAGAGAATTACTGAAATTGGTGGAAAGTAAAGACTGTGTGAACTGAAGAGTATGTTGATGTATGAACAGGACAGTTGTACACAACTGATATTCAATAAAAATGTTGACAGAAGTTATTCTTACATTAAGTTTGCAACCAATTTGTAATGACACTCCAAACAATTGGTTATTACTCAAATTAAGACAATAATAATTAGTTAATAGAATTTTATGCCTCATTATAGCATGTTAGTTGTATAAGGAGTAAGTGTCTGTGGGTGGTGCAAATGGTTAAGTGCTCCTCTACTAACTGAAACATTAATGTCTTAGTTATCTAGTGCTGCTATAACAGAAATATCACAATTGGATGGCTTCAACAAACAGAAGTTTATTCTCTCACAGTCTAGGAGGCTAGAAGTCTGAATTCAGGGCACCAGCTCCAGGGGAAGTGTTTCTCTCTCTGTCGGCTCTGGAGGAAGGTTCTTGTCATTAATCCTCCCCTGGACTAGGAGCTTCTCAGAGCAAAGAACCCAGGTCCAAAGGACATGCTCTGCTCCTGGCACTACTTTCTTGGTGGTATGAGGTCTCCCTGTCTCTCTACTCGCTTCTCTCTTCTATATCTCAAAAGACATTGGCTCGAAATACAATCTAATCTTATAGATTGAGTCCTGCCTCCTTATCATAACTGATGATAATCCCATCTCTTTTACATCATAGAGGCAGGATTTACAACACATAAGAAAACCACATCAGATGACAAAATGGTGAACAATCACACAATACTGGGAATCATGGACTAGCCAAGTTGACACATATTTTTGGGGGGACACAGTTCAATCCGTAACAGTTGGTAATTGGAATCCACCCAGAGGTACCACAGAAGAAAGGTCTGGTGATCTACTGTTCATAAGATTACAGCCATTAAAAACCCTATGGAGTGCAGTTCTACTCGGACACACATGGGGTCTCCATGAGTAGAGACTGACTCAACAGCAATGGGTTTGGTTTTGGTACAAGGGGGCTGTCTTAGTTATCTAGTGCTGCTATAACAAACAGAAATTTATTCTCTCACAGTTTGGAAGGCTAGAAGTCTGGATTCAGCATGTGGCTATAAGGAAAGATTTTCTTTGTCTGTTGGCTCTGAAGGCAGGTCCTTGTTCCGTGGTTCATTGGTGATCTTTATGTGGTGTGGCATCTATCTTCCATCCTCTTTGCTTGCTTCTCTATGCTTAATCTGCTTCTTTACATCTCAAGACAGACTGACTTAAAACACACCCTACACTAATTATCATAATAAGGAAACTCATTCCCAAATGAGATTATAACCATAGGTATACCAAACCTGTTGCCATGGAGTCAATTTCAACTCATAGCAATGCTACGGGACAGAGTAGAACTGCTCCATAGGGTTTCCAAGGAGCAGCTGGCGGATTTGAACTGCCAACCTTTTGGTTAGCAGCTGTAGCTCTTAACCACTGCGCCACCAGGGCTCCAACCACAGGTATAGGGGTTAGGATTTACAGCACACCTTTTTTGGGGATAGAATTTAATCCATAACAGTGGCAGATATAGATAAAACAGCCATGGTACTAATCTTGAGATTTTATTTACTAATAGCTGTTATGTGAATCCTGAAGATTTTTAAAAAGAATATTTTAATAAAAATACTTGTTAAAATATCTGTTTATATCAAAGAGGACAAATGTATCCAGTAAGCTGACACTCTAACTGATGGTTCTAGATTCACAAAAGGGGCAGTGAGTTGTGGTAGGAGGGCCCATAATGTGTCGATAAATACCGACAAGAGCTAATTGAATGCAGATCATTGGACATTTTTGGAATATTAGAGAATGTAAACCAAGATGTATGTATGTGAGTTGATGCCCATGACATGAATGGGTTGGTGACAGCTGCCCAAAGACATTTACAATGCTGAAAAAAACATATACTGCCGAAAAAATATGTGCAAAGGCAGGAAAGAGTACTAAGAAATAACTGTTAATAAACATGACATCAGAAAAGTGGAATAAGAAAGCTTATAATAATACTAAATAAAGGCATTTCTGGTTAATTCCCATTCTACTTGACATTAATTAACACCTGACAATATTAATTATCTTTTTCTTGATAACTCTCATTTCTTGGCTTTCCATACCATTGTTGAGTCTTATTTTTCTTACCAGTATCAAATATAGTTCCAACATCTATGTACAACTCCAGATTCAAATTCTATAGTTGCTACAAAGGTGGTGGTTTAAGGGCTCAGGTTCTGGAGCTAGACTTTCTTGGTTTATTTGAGTCTCAGTTCTGTTAGCTACCAGCTGTGTGACCTTGGGTAAGCTGCTTTATATCTCCTTACCACAGTTTCCTCATCTGTAAATGGGTATAATAATAGTACCTTCCTCACAAAATTATTAAAAGGATTAAATGAGTTAATATATAAACAGTGCTTAGACAGTACACAATACTGGGGAAGCCAGCACAACTTGTACAAGGAAAGGTCATGGAAGCTCCATAGACACATCTAAACTCCCTGAGGGACTGAATTGCTGGGCGGAGGGCTGTGGGGACCATGGTCTCGGGGAACGTCTAGCTCAACTGGCATAACACAGTTTATAAAGACAATGTTCTACATTCTACCTTGGTGAGTAGCGTCTGGGGTCTTAAAAGCCTGTGAGCAGCCATCTAAGATACTCCACTGGTCTCACCCCTTCGGGAGAAAGGGAGAATGAAGAAAACAAGTTACAAAGGACTAACGGATCACAACTACCATGGCCTCCACCAACTAGATGGTCCCTGGCTACCACCACTGACTGCTCTGACCAGGATCACAACAGAGGATCCCAGACAGAGCTGGAGAAAAATGTAGAACACAATTCTAACTCACAAAAAAAGACCAGACTTACTGACCTGACAGAGACTGGAGAAACCCCAAGAGTATGGCCTCCAGACACCCTTTTAGCTCAGTAATGAAGTCACTCCCGAGGTTCACCGTTCAGCCAAAGATTAGACAGCCCCATAAAAAACAATGAGACTAATGGGGCACTCCAGTGCAGGGACAAGGACTAGAAGGCAGGAGGGGACAGAAAAGCTGTTAATAGGGAACCCAAGTTTGAGAAGGGACAATGTCGACATGTCGTGGGGTTGTTAACCATTGTCATAAAACAATATGTGTATTAACTGCTTAATTGTTTAATGAGAATCTATTTGTTCTGTAAACCTGCAACTAAAGTACAAATTAAAAAAAAAAAGTGCCTAGGGCAGTGACCAGCAGCTGCTAGCTATTATTACTAGATAGATCCATGTATATACTCACAAGGCACATCAAATTCAACATGTTAAAAAAATATGCTCTTCTTCCAGAGTTTCTTACCAGATTATAATATTCTATAAGACTGTAATCCACTGTGTCTATCTCAATCGTCACTATACTCCCAGCAGCTAGCAGTGTTTGAGATCCACTAGACACACTACAAATATTTGTGGAATGACTGTATTAGTTTTCTATTGCTGCAGTAACAAATTACCACAAGCTTAGTGGTGTAAAACAGCACAAATTTATTCTAATAGTTCTGGAGGTCAGAAGTTTAAAATCAAGGTTTTGGCTGGGCTTCATTCTTTCTGGAGGCTTCAGGAGAGAACGTGTTTCCTTGCCCTTTCTAGCTTCTAGAGGCTGTCTGCATTCATTTGTTCATGGTCTCTTTCTCCCTCTTCAAAGCACATCACTCCAACCTCTGGTTCTGCCATCATAGCTACTTTTTCTTGCTTTCACCCTCCTGCCTTTATCTTACAAAAGCCCCTGTGATAATCCAGGATAATCTCCATATTTCAAGATCCTTAATTTAATCACACCAACCAAGTCCCTTTTGCCATGTAAGGTAACAGATTCACAGGTTCTCGGGATTAGGATGTGGACATTCTAGGGATGCCATTGTTCTGTCTCCCATATTGACTAAATGATACACCATCCCCTTGTTTCCCTGAATGATCATCTTCTAGGGTTCCCTTTTTCTCATAACCAGTCCTGTTAGTGCTAACTGACCAAGGCATCCCTCCTATGCATGTCGTTCCTCCCTGTTCCTCTTATCACTTCCTTCTTGCACTCAAACCTCTCCATTAGCAATGTACAGATTTCTCAGCTCCAGTCTTTCCATTGATCAAACCAGGTTTCACTTTGCTACTAGAATGCTCTTTCTAACCCTCTTAGATTTTGGTACTTCTTTTTAAGTGGTTAAATAACTAAATAACTACAAAATAGCATCTAAAAGTTTTAGCATGACATTTATGATCTTCCATGATCTGACCTCAACTTCCTTCTATCACAGGCTTAGTTTCCCCACTTCTACAATATGGCCAAGGCACAGGGGTCTAGATTATTCCATAAACGTAAATGTCCATTAATACTTGTTCATGATATTTAATTTGTGCAAAGACCTCCCGTCTATCTTAATCAACTCAAAGCAGCTGTTCTGAAACTTTCCCTAATACCTTCATTTGGGATTCATTTCTCCTTCCTCTATATCTCCATAACAACTTATTTATAATTTTAATCAAAAAATAACAAATTATAGTCTGATTTGTGTTATAATTAAATGTAAATGTTTCTCTCTGCCTTTCCCACAAGATTGCAGGCTCTTTGAGGATAGAGTCACTTTTCTAGGTAGCTTTCTCTCTCCCACAGCGCCAAACATATTTTGTACTTGGTAGATGCTCAAAAAGATTATAACCTGAATTGTGAAATTGCAAATTAAGAAACAGTCTTCTGAGAGACATGCACACACGAAATTGCTTTAAAGCCACTATGTTGCACAAAATAGTGTTACATGTGGCTTAATGCCATTAGGGAGAACTTAGTAAATCACCAGTACCATCTTTTGTGATGTTGAGGGCAATGAATCTCTACTCTTTTGACTGAAGAATTTGCTGTGATATCCAGTATCCAATATTTCATGTTTTAAATAGATCAGATTCTGTGTGCATGTGTATTTGTGTGTGCTAACCATTACATCTTTCTTCTCTACTTCCTTATGTAACTAAATCAACCCTCAACACAATCTAATCAAGATACAAGGACCCTGTTCCATCAGAACAGGGCGAGTACAATGTCTGACATCATCAGCACATGAGAGAAGGTAAATCACTACTGGGAAGACTCACTATTTAGTGGTACAATGACACTGGATGGGTGCTTTCCTCATGGAGATCCTGATATTTACACTTACATGGAAGATCCCAGTGGCTTAATAAAGGCAGAACTTGTTTTCGGAATAGTTTTCACAAGTGGTGGTGGAATTGCAGTGATAAAATTTATTTCCATTAATCTTCCACGTGATCAGAGACAAGATGGCCCAGATTAAACTCTCATACAACAGGATAAAAGTAGCTTATCCATTTAGTTCCAACTCTTGATCGTTGTACAAATTACTTACCATGTTCTCTTAGTGTCAATCAGGAATCAGTTGCAGAGAACAGGCTCATCACTAGGTACTTTCTACTGAGAGGGATTTACTACAGGGCATTAGAATAGCTTACCGGATCACTGGAAGGAATGAAGAAACAGACTTGAAGTTGCGCTTTTATCATGGTTGTCAATGCTACACCGCAGAACCGAGAAACCAGGTGAGCTGCTGCCATTTCTACCTCAGGAAGCTAGGTGCTGACTGTAAAGTAAACTCTCCAGCTGCCTATTTCGGAATCACACCACCACTGCCACTGCTGCAGCCAACAAGCTTCAAGGATTAGGAAGCAACAGCTCTCGCTGCCAGCGGAAACCACGCTGTGCCTGTTAACTGCACCAGCAAAACAGATGCCTCGTGCCCTGCGTTTTTAACTTCTCAGTTTAGGCAGCGGAAGAAGGCATACTAGAAAAAGGTTGGAATGGACACTGAAAGCATGTCCATCATGTTCACCATCAGTGGTGAGTTGGAATATAAGAAATGCCATAATCAGTCCATTTAATGCATTGCTTTGCCTCAAATAGTATAAACTAGAGCAAAAATATGGAAGTTCTCTGCATAACAGTGGTAACAATCTTTTTTAAAAAATCATGTCCTGTTTGTCACTATTTAAGAACATCTAATGGCTTCCATTAATTTGAATTTGTAGGAACAATACCAATGGGTTGCATAAAACAGTAACAAGAGGTACAAGGCAGAGTCTCTGCTCATAAAAAAAACTTACAACGTCATAGCTAGGAAGACAATGACTGAAAGCATGACACCTAAAACCCAGAAAATAGTTTCGTATGTGGTCCTCCTGTGAGTAAAATTTATACTGAAATAGTGTAATGTGCAAATAATAAGTGTAGGGCTTGATACATTTCACAAAGTGAACATACCCATGTAGTCAGCACCCAGATCAAGAAAGAGTCTCCGTCCTGTCCCTTCCCAGTCACGTTTCCCTAAAATTAACCATCATCCTAATTAATGCTGTTGTTGTTGTTGCTAGGCCAGTCAAATTGGTTCTGACTCACAGTGACCCTATGTACAACTGAATAAAACACTGCCTGGTCCTGTGCCATCCCGACAATCATTGCTATGTTTGAACTCATTGTTGCAGCCACTGTGTCAATCTATCTCATTGAGGGTCTTCCTCTTTTTTGCTGACCCTCTGCTTTACCAAGCATGATGTCTTTCTCCAGAGACTGGTCCCTCCTGACAACATGTCCAAAGTACGTGAGACAAAGTCTCGCCGTCTTTTCATCTAAGGAGCACTCTGGCTGTACTCTTCCAAGACAGACTTGTTTGTTCTTCGGGCAGTCCATAGTATATTCAGTATTTTTGGCTAACACCATACTTCAAAGGCATCAATTCTTCTTCGGTCTTCCTTATTCATTAGCCGGCTTTTGAATACACATGAGGTGATTGAAAATACTACGGCTTGGGTCAGGCACACCTTAAATGAGTTGTGTATGTTTTTGAACTCATACTCTGTATACTCATATTTGGCTTCTTGTCCTCAAAATTATGTTTTTGATATTCAAATATGTTGGTGGGTGCCAAAATAGTCTGTTTATTTTCATTACTACATAATATTCTATTGCATCAATACACCACAATTTATTTATCTATTCCACTATTGATGGACTTTTGGATGATGTCTAATTAGAAATAGCACTATTTTGAACGTACTTGTACATGTCTTTCGGGAAAGATACATATTCATTTTGGGGACAGTATATACTTCTATATAGGAGTAGAGTTGCAAATTCATAAGTTATTGTATGATCAGCTGTAGTAGATACTGCCAAAATCTTGACTTAATTATTGTAGTTTTATAATGTTTTTCCAAGTGCTTATATCAATTTACACTCCCACCAGCAACGCATGAGAGTTCTATATTCCATATTCTTGCCCACAGTTGTCAGTATGTTTAATTTCAGTCAGTTTGGCAGGTGTTATGGGTTGATTTGTGTTCCCAAAAAAGATATATTCAAGAACTAGTTCCCGGTACCTGTGAATGTGACCTTATTTGGAAATAACACCTTTGCAGATGTAATTAAGTTAATATGAGGTCATAACGAAGTAGGATGGGCCCTAATCCAATATGACTGGTGTCCTTATAAGAAGAGAAGAGACACAGATAGAGACACACAGGAAGAACGCCACATGGAGACGGAGGCAGAGAGTGGAGTGATTCATCTGTAAGCCAAGGAAGACTGGCAGTCACCAGAAGCCAGGAGAGAGGAATGGACAGATTCTCCCTGGGTGTCCAAACAATGGATCAACACCGCTGACACCTTGATTTTGGACTTCTAGCCTCCAGAACCCTGAGAGAATAAATTCCTGGGTTTTTTTTAGCCATTTAAGTTTGTGGTAATTTGTTATGGTACTGTTTGTTAGGAAACTAATACAGTGGCTATGTACTGGGATTTCAATATAGTCTTAATTTGCATTTCCATAAAAACTAATGAGATTAAGCAGTATTGTGTTTTTGGCCAATTTTATATCCTCTTTTCTAAAGTGCTAGTTCAAAATTTTCCACATTTTTCTGTTAGGTGTTCCCTGTTTTTGTTTTTGATTGGTAGGAATTCTTTACAAATTCTGGCTAAAAGTCCTTTGTCAGGTATATGTATTGAAAATACCTTCTTCCACTCAGTGGATTGTCATTTAGCCTCTTACTGATACATTTGATAAAAAGTAGTTCTATTTTTAATGTAGTCCAGTTTTTCAATTTTTTCTCTTTTGGTTATTACTTTCTGTGTTATCTTTAAGAAAGCTTTGCCTTCACTAGGTAATGAAAATATACTCTTGTGGTTTCTTTTAGAAACTTTTCTATTTTCACATTTTGATCTTCAATCTAATTAGAATTAATTTTTTTGTAGGTGTCAGGTGGAGGGTCAAGATGAATGTCGTCAATATGGAGATCCATTTGATCCCATATGATCCCATATCCTTTAAAAAGACTATCTTTTGCCTACTGCACTCCCAGTATCACCTTTGTTATAAATCAGTTGATCACATATATGTGGATCCATTCTGTTCCATTCGTCTGTTGATTTATCCTTGCACCACTACAGTATTGCCTTAATTATTTTAGCTTTTATAAGTTTTGATACCTAGTGGTGTAAATATAATTTTTTTTTTTTGCTTCAAGATTGTTTAAATATTTTTAATCCTTTGTATTTCCACATAAATTTTAGAATCACCTTATCAATTCTGATTACAAAAAACTACTGGGATTTTGACTAGGATTGCACTGAATCCATATCCTGTTTGGAGAGAAGTAGTACCTTTATATTGGGTCTTCAAATCCATGAACAGGTTTTCCAGTGTGGAGGTCGTCTGTATATTTCATTATGCTTATTTTGAAATATTTGAATTTTTAAATGCTACTGTAAATGGTACCCCTTTAAAATTCCATTTTCTGTATGTTTATTGTTGTTGCTCGTATATAGGAAGACAACTGATTTTGTATACTCAAGAGCCTTGAGTGGTGCAGTGGTTGAAAGTCTGGCTGACAACCAAAAGGCTGGCAGTTTGAATCCACCAGCTGCTCCTTGGAAACCCTATGGGGCAGTTCTACTCTGTCCTATAGGGTCGTTTTGGTTTTTAAACTAATTCTAATTTATTTAACTAGTCTAGATTGTTTTAGATGTTCTATCTATTCAATCAAGTTATGTATAAATACGAATAATTTTTATTCCTTTCTGCACCGATAATGACCTCCAGTGTAATATTTAATATAAGTGGTGAGAGTAGGCATCCTTTTCTCATTCTTGATTTCAGGGGAAGAGTTTCAATAGTTCACCACTAAGTATGATTTTGTTCTTGTGTGAATATATTTTTATTCTCAGAAACTCTTTATTACATTAAAGACATTTAATTTTATTCTAGTTTGCGAAGTTATTTATCATTATTTGGTATCTAATTATTAAAGCACTCGGCTGCTAATCAAAAGATTGTTGGCTCGAAATCACCAGCTGCTACACAGAGAAAGATGTGGCAGTCTGCTTCCGTAAAGATTTACAGCCTTAACCCTATGGGGCAGTTCTACTCTGTCCTATAGGGTTGCTATGAGTCAGAAATCGACTCGATGGCAGTGGGTTGGTATCGAATTTGATCAAATCTTTTTCTTGCATCTACTGATACATATTATTTTTTCTCATTTATTGTGTTAATGTGGTAACATATATTGCTTGGTTTTTTAATGTTAAATCAGACCTGCATTTCTAGAATAAACTCAGTTTGATCATGATATGTTATCCCTTTGACGGATCAGTAGATTTGGTTTACTAGTATCTCACTCTTGTTTAGGACTTTCGCATCTATGTTCATGAGGAAGCCTGGATTCTATTTTCCCACTCCAGTGATCTTAGACTTCTTTTGCACGTGCTTCCTTCCTGCCTGGACCGTTTCTCCCTGTCTTGGCTGACTTCCTCCAGGAGGTCAGAACCGCTCTCCTCTGGTTTCCACAGCAGCCCCAGCATTCCTCTGCTAAAGGTCTAACCGTCTTCTCCACAGACTACCAGAGGAGGAAGAATTCCTGGTATTTGCAGTATGCAAGATGCTCAATCAATCATTTTTAAATTAAATGGGACGGTGTTGAATTCCTTAGGGATATAAGCAGATGATGATTCTAAGATCTTACACTTCATCCTTTCTCAATTTTGCTCTCACTTCAACTACTTAACGATGAAGATAAACTATTCTTATTAAAATGCTCAATTTAATTTTCCTCCAGCAAAGAGATTTAGAAGAACTAAAACATAATCTATGTCTTCAGCTCTTCAGAGATGACTAGGATGTCCCAGATTCGCTCTCTAGAGAAATGTCTGGAGGAGGATAACCCTCCTTGTAATCAGGAATGCCAGACTTTGTACCTGACAGGAGTCCTGCTGGACTTCCTCTGGTAGTGGTCCATCATGAGCCCATTTATCACTTCTCGGTGCCTTATAAAGTTGTCCTGACAATGATATAAACTGTCTTTACTCCAATAAAACTGAAGAAAGTAATTTTAACTCTTAGGTTTAGTAACAAGCCATGTGGAAATTCTCCTAACAGTGCTGCACTTGTCTGAAAAACGTTATAACTGTAAAATGCTTACAGATGCTCAATTTCCTTTCCTTGTAACCTCAAAAATCACTTTTACAAGGATAGGGATTTTAGAAATCACACAGTTCTAAAGCAGTTATGTCATTTTTTCTCTGTACACTCACATTTCTGACTTTGCTTCAATGATAAATTGATAAAACTGTATGAAATAACAGATGCTACCTCCAATATCTGGATCCTCACAATCCAGCTGTTGAGAATCTGTCATCCATGTTCTCTTTCTTCACCTTTCTGGATTTGCTTTAATTATTCAATATTTGGCTACAGAACCTAAAGATTAACTTCACCTTCTGTATTATTTGTATATGAGAAAGGCATGAATTTTTTTTTTAAACAATAATTGTTCTTAAAATACTAACTCATTGCCATCGAGTTGATTTTGACTCATGGCGACCCTATGTGTTACAGGTTAGAACTGCTTCATAGAGCTCTCTTGGCTGTAATTTTTACAGAAGTAGATCACCAGACTTTTCTTCCTTGGTGCTGCTGGGTGGGTTTGAATAACCAAACTTTAGATTAGAAGTCCAGCACAAACTGCTTACATCACCCAGGGACTCTTCTTTTACATTAGGAATTTGCAATGTATTTTATTTACATCTTACTGTTGAACACTTATTTGCCTTTACTTTTATCTTTTGTCTCCTAACATCGTTAGGTGATAGGATTCCAAGGTTTCTTCCAAATAAAAAATTCTACACCAGTGAACATTACATATTACTCAACACAAGTAAGCAAGTTTAACCAGCACTGTTTTGTATTACAGACATATGTTATAGAAAAAGAAAAGCTATATATAAGGAAGAGAGAACAGCTCAGCTAAGTAACGGTGACTGGAGGAGGGCCACATAAATGAAATACATAGAGAGCTCATTCAGCCATTTTAATACTTTTTCTTTATTTAGCCCAATAAATAACAGCAGAATGAACCGATCTGAATTTATTACGTTTCTCACATAGTCCCCATCTGTAAAGTGCCAAAAAGTGAAATAAGGAAAAAGGCAGGTAGGAGAATGGTGAGGAAAAAAAGAATCAAAGGCCATACATAGCAGTCCTTGGATAATAAGAGTCAATAACTATTTTGGAGACTTCAGCAAAACAAGTGCCCTTAAGATGCAGTTGGAACTTAGGTTTAAAGTTAATGAACACTCAGAACAGTAAAGTATAACAGAATATTTCGCAGAAAATACAAAAAGTGTTTAGAACACTTCTGCAGTTCCTAGAACCCTGAAGGAGACAGTATGCTACAAACAGCTTAAATAGGTTCAGTGATTTTGCTGATAAGGCAGTGCATTTTTTTTTCATTATTATAATACTACATATCTTAAGTGACTGCTATACCTAATAAAGATACCAATATGAAACAGTAAGTTACTAGAAAATTTAGATTTTAGTGTCCTCAAAGTATCTGACTCTAAATTTGTGTAAAAATAAGGCCCCTGTTTATCAGGAAATCATTAACACAACATTTGAGTAAACTAAATTATTTTGTTGTTTTTTCATTCAAGTATTTTTTTCCCATTCGGTCTGCTCCCATCTGGAATATCCTGAGTGCCTATCCACAATACTCAGCACAGGAGGGAACACTGGCAACTATAAGGCATAAAATGAAATGAATAGAAGGATAGACTCAAATACCATATTATGTATATGCCAGACATTTTATAAGTGGTTGCTCGTTGACTTAATGGGTCCATATAAAAACACACCTTATGTTTTGCTAGCTTGGAACAGACTGGGATAAATTAAACCCACAGTAACAATTTATCCTTGGATGAATTAAAACTAACTAACTTTAATGTCAGACATTATGCTTTTGGATATTTCAGAATACAGATAAAACGAAAACATGAGTATCCCTGGATTAGAATTCATAAAGATGCCACTTTTGTCACTTGAAGTATATGAACAATGTTTCCTTATTTTTTTGACCTGAAAGAACTATTTAACATCAAGCAAAGCTAATTCCGTCCTTAGTAATGATGGCATTTGAAAGGTGTATAAAGTTGCCATGTTATCTGGTGAATTACACAAAAAAGCACATGTATCGAATTAATATTTTAGACATCAAATGAAGAGAAATAATTTTCCCACAATTTGGGGAAAATGAAAAAGAATTAAGTGTTGGAAAAGAGGAAAATTTGGACATTACCATGAGGAAAATAATTTCAAAAGAAAAAATACAGAGTGGGTTATATATGTACCTGTATACGTATAGGGAAGTCGCCCATTGGCAGTTCGCCGTTCTCTCTCACACTTCGGCGCCTCTATGCATGCTGTTCCCATTGCGTAATGCCCTTCCCTCTTTTCTGCTGGTGTACACGCTTTCACGTTTCAAGATTCAGCTCACACATCACTGCCTTTCGAATGCTTCGCCCAACTGTTCTAGGCACGATTCTAGTCAGTTCTGCTATGAAGCTTGCTTTAAAAACGTGAACGAATCCCAAAGCGACTGACACGTTAGGGCGCAGTTTAAGCTTTGCTTAGCCATGACTTCCTCCAGGACAAACACGAGGTGGATGCAGAAACCGCACCGACTGAACCCGAGCTGTGCCAAACCCAACCCAACGCGCTGCCGTCGAGCCCACTCCGACTCACAGACACTACAGGACACAGTAGAACTGCCCCACGGGGTTTCCGACACTGTAACCTTTACAGGAGCAGACTGTCACGTCTTTCTTCTACAGAGTGGCTGCTGGGTTCAAACGGCTGACGTTTCAGTTAGCTGCTGATTGTTTAACCACTGGGCCGCGAGGACTGAGCTGGACTATACAAAATGAACCCAGGTGCACACTTCACACACGTATCAGCTACCTCAGTTCCTTGTATGTGCTTTGAGCCTCATGCATCCGCATCGGAAGCTAGAACCTGCTATCTGATTTCAGATTACCCTCCGTCCTCCAACTCACACTAACTCACGAGCTGCAACCTTCTGATGTCCACTTCCAAAAACAAACCTCAAGTCTTTTTCAAGGTAAAAATGCCCTATTGATTGTTTTATTTATGTATTTCTTAACTGTTAACATGCATAAACTATGCTAGTTTTTTATTAAGTTCCTATCTTTTTTTAATATATCAATGATAAAATTTTTCATGATTGCGTCCCCAACCCCTGTTTTCCTATAAGCCTTGTGCTTTGAACTGCACAGTTTTGCATAGTGTGGCAAAACTTAGGAATACATATGTCGTACTAGATAGTACAACTGACTACACTCTCATTAGTTGCTTTTTCTTCTGTGATTCAGCAGTACTCAGGGTATTTTACCAAAAAACCAAACCAAACCCATTGCCACTGAGTCAATTCCAACTCATAGCGACCCTACAGGACAGAGCAGAACTGTCCCATAGGGTTTCCAAGCAACGGCTGGTGGCTTCAAACTGCCGACTTCTTGGTTACAAGTCTTAGCTCTTAACCATGCGCCACCAGGGCTCCACTTAGCATACTGGGTTGCTTTTATTTGTATATTTACCTATTTTCTACACTAGGCTGTGCAAATTCTCTGAGGTGGGAAAGAATCAGCTGTCAAGGGTCATTATGGCTGGAGGGTGTTGAGAAGGGCTGTAGGTGAGGGGTTGCAGGGCAGAAAATGAGTGGCAGATGGAGGACATGGAAGAAAACTAAGACAAAGGCTACTGCAGTATGGAGCCTCATCTGGTGGTTTGGGCTGAAGGGAGACAATGAAGATGGAAAAACGTGGACTGCTCCGTCTCCCTCAGGACCACTCAATCGATCACCAAAACTTGCTGATGTCACCTTGTAACTGCTCCCCTATCTTTCTCTCCATGTCTCTTATCATCTTTAGCTAAAGGCCCCTCATTATTTCTAACCTGTATTACTAGAACAGCCTCCTTCTCCCCCTAAACCCAGCCTCCACCCTGACATGTACATATGTATATAAGTCATGTATGACCTTTTGTAACTCATGATTGGCATCCCATACCTATAGCATAAAGTTTAAATATCTTACTATGTCCTACTTTGCTTCTCACAATTTTACCTCTGTCTGGGTGGTACAAATGGTTAACATACTTGGCTGCTAACTGAAAGGTTGGAGGTTGGAGTCTATCCAGAGGTACCTTGGAAAAAAGCGTTGACGATCTACTTGGAACAAATCAGTCATTGAAAACCTTATAGAACACAGTTCTACTCTGATACGCATGGGGTTGCCATGAGTCAGAATTGACTTGATAGCAACTGGGTATTGGACCTCTTCAGCCTTAACTCTTGCCAGTCTCAGCCTTCCAAATGCCAAATTCCTTGTAGATCCTTGAACACAAATACTGGTTATTCCATCAGTGCTTTTGTTCACATCGCTTCTCTATTTGGAATGCCATTTCGCTCCATCTTTTTTCCTGAACATCTTCTTTCCAGAATGTCTTTCCTGAACATCCTTTAATAGAGAAGCTCAATCCTCAATTCCTCTAGAAAACACTGCCTCAGGTAGTCTATGCTTTCTAATTTTCCTTGCATATTTATATCATTGCCTCGTATACATTTTATAATAATCATCTCTTTTAATATTTAATGATAAGCTCCTTCAGGGCAGTGATCATATCCATTTTCCTAGTTTCTTCTATACTTACAGATATACAGTGAGTACTCAATAAATACTTATTGAATAAATAAAAAACAAATCTTGCCAGCACAGTGACTTGGCACAAGTATCATGCATACAATAAATGATAGCTATCACTATTATTTTTTTTTAATGCACTATTGATAGTTTAGATCAGTTTTATGCTGGAGAAATGTGAAAGTAAGAAAAAGACTGCAGGAAGAACTCCATATTTAACTAGATTCAAACACTTTTTCTGACCCTTGTGACCTCCTTTTAAATTCTTTACTATACATCTGTTGTTGGTTGTGTTAAAAAATGCTACACTGTGCAGGGGACAGTGGAGATCCCTTCTGGAGGCCGTAATCCATAAAGCTGACAATTTAGCCACAGCAGTCAAGAGCTTTCTATTTTCATATAGAAAATATTTTTTAAAAAACAGTTGGAAAATCAAGGCACTCTGTATAATGTACAATATAGGTAGAATTTGAAATTTAGAACTAATTTTTTTTTTTCAGTTGGCCGGTAATTTGAGGAAAAAGTAACACCACTTGACTTCACGCTCAAGTACACATTTGGAAAAATCTACAGCTCCAGAAATCCAAACAAGTTCAACCTTCTACAAATGGAGAAATAGAAAGCGGCTTTATTTCCCACTTGTGCTGTGTGTGTTCATTTCTTGAAAAAATGCTATCTGAAGTGGGTAAAAGGAAAGCAGTTCAGGTTAATAATTCAGAATAGAGGTACATGCATTGAAGGTACATTGATAATGTCATAAAAAAGTCATCTTGTGTGGGAGCCAGGTTAGCCATTACTCCAAGAAGTTTTCCTTAAAAACAGCTTTAACTGAGAAAGTAGCTGAAGTAATTGCATCTTTTATTATCTTTCATTGCACAAAATATCATTAAATGCTGCTGGTTTGAAGAATTTTGCATTCAGAAGCAATCTTGATACTTTTCTATTTCCAGGTTTATCACCAGTGTAAATTGTTGGACAGAATATGTTGTACACACACTTTCCTGATTCAAAAAGTCTCTGAAAAACACATTTTGTTGTGATCATTGAGAAATAGGCAATTATTTCTTCCTGATACTACAGCAATCTACCATTTCTTAGTAGGTAATCTATTTTTACTTCCATACTTTCTTTTATTTCCTTTTAAGGTTATAAGTAATACACTGAATAGGCTTAACCATTTATATCATTTCCAATCTATACTTAATACTGTCTGAAAAAACTGAAGCATGCTATTCATAACGTATTTTACAAATGTAACAATTTTAACTCTTTATTGGCCAATTTAACAAAGGACAAACCAAGATCAAGTTTTATTTTATCCAAGACAATGATACCTGGGGAAAAAACAATGATATAGACACAGGTATACAGAGAGAGATATAGACGTTGAAGCAAATTGACTCTAACATTAACTAAAATATAAATGTAGTGGATAAGATATTACCATAGCCATAAACTCAAGTATACAAAGAAATTAGTTTTTAGTTTCTATTACTGTTCTTAATTTATACCTCAAGCACTCAAATTGACTTGTTGGCAGAAAACCAATCTGGTTAATTCTGGATAAACTGAGTAACTCTGAGTTTCTTTTCATTTTTTCTTGGTCATTCATCGATCTCACTAAATTAAAGACTTCTCTATCCCATCCTTCTTTTCTCTTGAACATAGGTTGGGGTAAGCTTATCTAAGTACCAGGAAGCTTCCATGACATCATTTTGGGGGTGAGGGGTGCACAGCTATCCTCTCTTTTAAGCCTGGCATTAGCTAAAGTGTACAGTCCCATTGGGGGCTGAGGCATGGCATCCTTCCACATTGGCCTCTGCCACCTAGCTGATCCTTGGTCACATGGTCCTTAGTTTCTGACGTGGCAAACCTTTATAACAACCAAAAGCCTTCTTCAAGGTTTGCTGGTGCTCTCCCTCCATCTTGTGGACATGGAAAAAAATCAGCTAACTCCCCATACCACTACATCGTACACATGGGGCTCAGCTCCTTTCTGCCCCTGATACTCTAGGCTACTATGATCTGAAGTTACTATGGCTGGTAAAACTTTTGTGTGGCTGCTATCTCCTAGAATCTCAGACAGAATTTTTAGGACACATGTTTCTCCTACTCTCATTTCCTCACATTCTTAGTAGGACTTTATTGTGGCCTTACACTACCCTGGTTGTAAATCTGGTGATGTACAGTCCTGGGTCTGGACCTGGGACTCCTTCTTGGAAAAATCACCAATATCAAATCCCTTGCTTTCTCCCAAACTCTAAATTTTCTAAGTTTTGGTCTCTTGTGGTGGGAAAATTCACTTGCAAATAAATTTGGAATTACTGCAAATATAACTTTTATTTTTTAACTTAAAAGCTGAAAATTTAATCCCTCAGCTCTTGATTTTATTCCCTCTTATGGGGAGGTCTCAAGTCTAGGCCCATATGGTACAGAATTATGGTGTTAAAATGAATGTGGAAGAAACAAAAGGACATTGGTTAATGTCTCACAGGATCATCCTGCTGCACAAACATGAAACATAGATGAGAAGAAACTTTGGGATCATAAGAAGAACACGAAAATGGTAAAATGTAAGAGACTGCAATATTTAATGGCAATGTGAAAAGTTATGGTATAAATACTCATGTAAAAGAGAAGGCAGGAAAAAGGAGAGTTAAAGACTAACATTTCTATATTGGAAAATGTGCTCACATGCTAATATGCATTCTCTCATTTTGTGCTCAAATCCGGTGAGACAGGCATTATACCGTTTATATCCTAGTGAAGAAATAACGTTCAGAGTCCCTAAGTGCCTTGCCCAAGTTCACAAAGCTGGGTACGTAATGGAGGTGAAAGTTGAATGGATGCTGAAATGACTGCAAATTATTCTTTGTATCGTGTTATGACTAAGAGGAAGGAATAACTGAAAATAAGAAATAAGAGTGGAAAGAAAAGCAGCAAGAAGGAGGAATGGAATATATCTTTTAAAAAATCTTTCAAATCCATGGTTGTTCCAACATTTCAACACATTCCTCTCTCTCCTGTCATTACTTCCATGTTTCCTACAACTTTGAATGTCATCCCTCCACTACTGTGCATCTCTGCCGGCCAAGCGGGACTTATCCTTCCAAGCTTAACTCAAATGGTTCCACTTTGATAAACTCTTCTTGTTTTTACATTCTTTTAATTTTTCCCAAACATTTTTTGGGAAAAATCCCCCAATTTTTCATTTCATTCCCAAAAGCGCAAGAGCACATTGTCTCTATCTGTTTACCTAACATATTCTGTCTAGTATTATGTCTATCCGTGTATGTATCCATAATCCTAAACAACTACTATGGATTGAATTATGCCCTCCAAAAATGTGTATGAACTTGGCTAGGCCAAGATTCCCAGTATTGTGTGGTTGTCCACCATTTTGTGATCTGATGTGATGATCCTATGTGTTGGAAATCCTAACCTCTATGATGTTAATGAGTTGGGATAGCTGGCAGTTATGTTAATGAGGCAGGACTCAATCTACAGGATTGGGTTGTATCTTGAGGCAATCTCTTTTGAGATATAAAAGAGAGAAGCTAGCAGAGAGGAGACGGTCCTCATACCACCAAGAAAGAAGGGCTGGGAGCGGAACACGTCCTCCGGACCTAGGGTCCCTATGCTGAGAATGTCTTAGACCAGGGGAAGATTGATGATGAGGACCTTACCCCAGAGCTGACAGAGAGAGAAAGCCTTCCCCAGGAGCTGGAGCCCTGAATTCGGACTTCTAGCCTCCTAAATTGTGAGAGAATAAACTCCTGCTTGTTAAAGCCACCCACTTGTGGTATTTCTGTTATAGTAGCACTAGATAAGTAAAACAGAAACTGAGAACATTTTGACAGATTACAACTTCTTCATTCATTTTTTTATTCCCCCATAACACCAGCATAGAAGGCCCTCAAAAACCACGTACTTGGGGCATAACTGTGGGATAATTAGCTCTTATTAGCTTCATAGAATCCATAACACCATTTTAGGATTGAACAGGGACCTTAAATGGTAATCTATGTTAGTTCTCTGCTATTAAGCAGAATCACATTGATGTTCATGGAGACAGATTCAGATATCTCATGGACTCACTGAAAAATCAGTTTGCTTATGTGACTAAATACTATTTGGGACCCGGGAATGGGAGCACACTGGGAGTGCTGGGACATGGTCTTGAGTGCAACGTTTTCATAAATAATCCATAGAATAATAGTGCTATGCCTATAATCAAGCTTTGTAATTTACATGCAAGTCATAAACTAAGACTCATTCCTACCAGACGGACATCTACAAAATCTCAGGGACTATTTAGAGGAGGAATAAATTGCACTTCTAAGACAATCAGTATGAGCAACCCAAGTTTAATAACCATATCTCTAGATCAGCGATCCCTAGACTTTGGGATTTCATGGATCATAAAAATTCCAAAGGAAGAAATAGTCTCTAAAATAAAGGTATTTAAAAAATAGTATTTCCTATCATTTAGCAAAGGAAAGATCATCCAATGCCTATAAGCTATGATGAATCACGGGTAGCACAGCTGGAAAATGGGAGACCAGAAAGATATTTTTTACAAGTGGCCAAAAAAATGAACTATTAAAAGATTCCTATTTCAGAGGAAAAGAAATATTTGAATTTGATAATATTTTTATTTGAAGCATGAACGTCATCAACAATTGGTTCTCTAAGTCAAATGTTAACTTTTAAAATTTCAGTTCATAATTTAGTTTTGAAAATAATTCCTCAAGTTTTGGTGGTAATTTTTAAACTTTTAAAAGTGAATTTTAAACCTAACATCAAGCATATTTCATTTACTTCCCCTATATCCTAATAGGGGACCTTTTGAAAGCATCTGGTACAACAAATTATTTAAAGACATCAGTGGAAAAATAATAGAAAATATGGTTAATTTATTATATTTTAATGCATATTTTTGAAAAAGAAATTCCTACAATTAACCTCTGAAACCATCTCAATTATCCAAAGTTACATTGTAATTCAAAAAATTAATGACCATCTCTAAGAAGGCCCATGGAAAAAATCCAAGCTTATATTCAACTGACATATTTATTTGCTAAACTTTTAGAATAACATATATTTCTCGAACAGTCTGAACCTAGAAGGACAATAAATCTTATTAGTTATGGGTTTTATGCTTTTAAAAAATCAGTTTAATTATTTATCTAGGCCTATTCACATTTTTAAGAGCTCAAGGCTATTTTATGCCTTCCAGTTTTTTTTTTTTCATCTAAAATATTGGCATGTACTTATTTAAAGAAAAATACAAGTGAAAATAAGTAAGATACGTTGAAGACGAAGGTGCACCTGACCCAAGTCATGGTGTTTTCAATCACCTCATATGCATGCGAAAGTTGCAAGATGAATAAGGAAGACTGAAGAAGAATTGATGCCTTTGAACTGTGGTGTTGGCGAAGAATATTGAATACACCATGGGCTGCTAAAAGAACGACAAATCTGTCTCAGAAGAAATACAACCAGCATTCTCCTTAGAAGCAAGGATGGCAAGACTACATCTCACATACTTTGGACATGTTATCAGGAGGGATCAGTCACTGGAGAAGGGCATCATGCTTGGTAAAGGAGAGGGTCAGCGAAAAAGAGGAAGATCCTTAATGAGATGGACTGACACAGTGGCTGCATCAATGGGCTCAAGCACAGCAATTGCGAGGATGGTGCAAGACCAGGCAGTGTTTCATTCTGTTGTACATTGGGTTGTTATGAGTTGGACTCGATGGCACCTAACAACAACAAGTAAGACTAAATCTGCGGAACAAATTGAACTTAAACCGTACTTACTTTGTAGAAAATCTTCCAAAATATTATGTAATCTTGGGTTTCATGCATATCTAATAAGCAAGGACTGACCACACTAACAGGCAGACAGGGGTCATTTTATTTAACAATAATTACTGAGTACTCAGTATATGCTTTAAAAAGTACAGTGCTCAGGATAACAGACAAATTATCCTGTCTACCAGGATGATTCCGTCTTGATGAAATAATGATAATAAGAGCAACCATTAACGTATTTATAAAGTCCTTTGTAATCATCAAGACTGCAGGGTTTGACCTCTGAAAGAAATAGAAGAGACCAGAGAGAGCCACAAGAGGATGTGACGTTTGAACAAACGTTGGAGAGTGGAGTAGGAATAAAGTGAGAACAGTGGATGGGGAAACAGGAAATCCTGGCTGTAATCTCAACCCTCCACTGTTGTTGTTAGCTGCCCTGGACTCGTGACAACCCCATGCACAAGAGGATAGGACCATTGTGTCCATAGAGTTTGCACTGGCTGATTTTTGGAAGTAGATCTACAGGCCTTTCTTCCAAGTTTGTCCTAGTCCGGAAGATCCAGCGAAACCAGTTCAGCATCACAGCAACACACAAGCCTCCACTGACAGACAGATGGTGGCTGTGCATGAGGTTCATTGGCCAGAAATCAAACGAGGTCTCCCACATAGAAGGGGCGGACTCTACCACTGAACCACCATTGCCCTCCAACCTTCCATTAAAATCTGCATAAACCAGCAAGTCCCAACCATTTCGTAGGCTTTGGCTTTCTCATCTGAAAAAATAAGAGGCTTGAACTATTTAACCTCAAAGATCTCTTCAATCTAAAACCTCTATAGCTCTTTCTGATACCTTAATTAACTTCGTTAAACATGGCCTATGCAAATTTGTCCAGCAGAATTACATGAACATGTTTCTAGAAATCAGGCCTTGGTGGTGTGAATAAGCCAAACCAAACCCATTGCCGTTGAGTCAGTTCCGACTCATAGTGACCTTATAGGACAGAGCAGAACTGCACCATAGGGTTTCCAAAGAGCGCCTGGTGGATTCAAACTGCCGACCTTTTGGTTAGCAGCCGTAGCTCTTAACCACTACGCCACCAGGGTTTCCAGTGGAGTGAATATATTATGAAAAAAAATTAAATTAAATTAAAAAAAAAGAAAAAGAAAAATCCATCTATTTGTCTGATAAAGATGAGATCCCTGAGGTTCTTCCTTCTGAAGCTTTTTCTAAAGGAACAGTTCAATCACAAATTGTTCATTAGGTACAAGCACTGTGTTCAAGATAAGCTGAATACCAGGCAGAAAGAATCATGAATAATTCCGTAAAAGAGGAAACTGTAAAAACAAAACAAAAGATCTTTTAAGTCCTTTGGGTGTCTTCTCAGGGGAAAAAAAAAAAAGAGAACTGATCCTGGGTGGCAAGTCCTTGACCAGGATCCCAATAGCTGTGAGAAATCAATGCAGGAGGCGGGAAAAGGGTGGGGCTTTTCTTTTTGGTCAGTGGGGAGCAGTCAGAGAGAAGCTGCCTTAAGATAAAAAAATTAAACCCTGGTGATCAGGAACAAGCTCTCAAGAATTCTGATGTCAAATAAGCCCACAGTCAGCGCCAACCGCCTGGGGGTGTTTTGAGATTAAATGAAGGCAGAAGAATATAAAGAGAGTGAAAGGACTAAGAATCAGTTAAAATGCGCACCTCTAGTTTGCAAACTGCTCTATTTACAGAGATGCATCAAAGAGTAAAATATGCAAACTTTGTGTCAGATAGAAAATAAGTTATGCTTATTTAATAATCAGATAATTTGCTTTCGAGAATTTGTCTTTTACCAATCTACGGTATGGAGCCAGGGCAAAAGTTAGGCATACCTACTCCATCCCCCAGTGATGGAAGCACATTCTTTACTTAAGGCCCGGACTTTAAAAGGTGAGCTGTCGTATTACGTTGAAAATGTATTAGTTTTCTATCCCTAACGTTTACTTTGGACAGACTTGATCAGAAGCATGCTCAGAACCACACAGTGTTCTGACATGGGAGCCCCAAATGGCCCTGTCCAAGCACAGAGACTTTCGTATTCATTACCAACTCTAGTGCCAACATTCAGTGAAAGATCACAAATGCTGTATAATCTTTGGTTTAAAATACAGAGCCAAGGAATGAGGGGTGGACCCAGTGAGATATGGCAGAATTGGGATGGTGTGACATAACCAACATTACACGGGGACGTTTTGTTTTCTAACCACCTGCTAGCTGCATCTTACCGTCATACTGTAACATCGCCAAAGGCAGGGAAAGTTTTGCTTCTCTGCCTTTCTAGCACACAGCATCGTACCCAATAATTGTCACTTATCAGTGAATCTCTCTGATTCTTGGTCGTCTCTTTATATCTTTATACTGCCTGATTCTGTCCGTTCTTCAATATCCTCTCTGTCTCATTGGGTCATTCCTAAGCTCTAACTACCTTAGTTTGGTCTTACCCCTTTATCAACCAGGCTCTAATATCAGTCATCGTAAGCAAAATTACTCTGTCATCTTTAAATCCTCCCTCACATTCACTCCCCAAGATGACTCTTCTATCTACGGTGTTTCAGCAATCTGCTTCTCTATTTGACTCCCCGCCACTGTAATTACTCATATTTAGATGGTAACTTTGAACGTGACCACCCTGCCTTATCAAACTGACCCAAAATGTCTTCTCAGAGTAAGACTTCCACCCATGTACTCTATACTTGCCACAGGAATCACCTATTCTTTCAACTTTCAAATCACTGAGACTTTACTCCTACTGCTCTATCTGTTTTGAATAGTATATTACCCTTCTCACCCAGAGTTTTACCCCTCAAAACTTCTTACCTATGAACACTTTTCTCTTTCACTCAGGCATAATTCATTACTTCTTCCTCTGGGATTGTAGAATAGCATTCATCCCACTATTGAAATGAACTGAATAACAGTGTGGAACGAAGTCTTACCATGTTTGTATCCTTGATACCTAACATAGCGACTATTCAGTAAGTACTTTCTGATCATCACATACCTTGACAGACAGACAGACAGACAGACAGACAGACAGACAGACACACACACACACACACACTCAAAACCAAACCCATTGCCGTCTAGTCAATTCTAATTCATAGCAACCCTATAAGACAGAGTAGAACTACCCCATAGGGTTTCCAAGGAGCAGCTGGTGGATTCGAACTGCTGACTTTTGGTTAGCAGCGGAGCTCTTAACCACTGTACCACCAGGGCTCTTGACAGACACAAAGCTCCATGAAATGATGTGGTAGTAATTTATAAAATAATTGCCTAAAAAATATCACATGCCGTTTCCTCATCCAAGGAGGCAAATCACGCAGGAAAGGGGACATAAAGCCTAGGGGATGCACCTGCCGTAATTTAACAATAATGATGAGAATGCAGAGGAAAGGGTGTGGTCTCTATAGTATAATTTCCTTGTGGAGCACCATGCATCCCCAGCCTACTGTGCAGTATCCATTCATCTTGCTCATTCTCAGAAAAGCACTGCCACTTATTTTAGTTTGTATGAATACAAACAAAAGTTTTAGACTGTGTCCCTAAAAAACATTTGACGCTAAAGTTCCTGGATAACTGGCAGATTCTGGGTGCGGATCAAGAAAGGTACAAGATAAGTTGGTTAAAGAAACAAGGAAGCTATCAAAGATTACCTGGGTCATGTCTAAAGTAGGACTTTGAAGTCAACTTAAACTGGCTTTCACTGATCAAATTTGGGATGATCTCAGCACAAGAAGAATAGCTGTAATAGTCTGAAAACATTAAGTATCTAAAACCATGAGTTAGTTCACAGGGATAGCAGGAAAAACAAATGCTTCATCAGTCACCTTTAAATGATGCTAAAGAACCAAGTCGTTATTCTGAAAACTGGTAAATAAAGGAAAAATATCAACCATCTGTTTTGATTTTCCTGTAACAGCTGTACCAGGTAACAAAAAGTTGATCAGTGGGAGTTTATCTTCATAGAAATATTCCAACAAATAAATTGTGAAGAAATAATAGAATTAGAAAATCATCATTTTGGAGTCTCTAATGAAATACTGGTGCAGTGGTTAAGCGTTGGGCAGCTAACCAAAAGGTCGGCAATTTGAATCCACCAGCCGCTCATTGGAAACTCTATGGGGCAGTTCTACTCTGTCCTATAGGATTGCTATGAGTCAAAATCAACTTGACGGCAACAGGTTTGGTTTCAGTTTAATGAAATAATACTCACCTGTCAGTTTGTCGTACTGTGGTGGCTTGCGTGTTGCTATGATACTGGAAGCTTTGCCACCAGTATTTCTAATACCAGCAGGGTCACCCTTGATCGACAGGTTTCAGCAGAGCTTCCAGACTAGGAAGAAGAATCTGGCAGTCTACTTTTGAAAAAATTGGCCATTGAAAACCTTATGAATAGCCGGGAAACATTGTCTGATATAGTGTCAGAAGACGATCCCCTCAAGTTGGAAGCCACTCAAAATATGAATGGGGAAGAGCTGCTTCCTCAAAGTACAGTCAACGTTAATCAAGTGGATGGAGTCAAGTTTTTGGGACCTTCATTTGCTGATGTGGCATGACTCAAAATGAGAAGAAACAGCTGCAGACACCCATAATAATTGGAGCGTGGAATGTACGAAGTATGAATCTAGGAAAATTGGAAGTCATCACAAATAGAATGGAACACACAAACACTGATATCCTAGGCATTAGACAGTGGAAATGGACTGGTATTGGCCATTTTGAATCAGACAATCCTATGGTCTACTATGCCGGCAATGATAACTTGAAGAGGAATGGCGTTGCATTCATCATCAAAAAGAACATTTCAAGATCTATCCTTAAGTACAAGGCTGTCAGTAATAAGACAATATCCATACACCTACAAGGAAGATCGATTAATACGACTATTACTCAAATTTACACACCAACCACCAAGATCAAAGATGAAGACACTGAAGATTTGTAACAACTTCTGCAGTCTGAAATTGATCAAACATGCAGTCAAGATGCATTGATAATTACTGGTGATTGGAATGCAAAAGTTGGAAACAAAAGAAGAAGGATTGGTAGTTGGAAAGTAAAGCCTTTGTGACAGAAACGATGCCAGAGATCCCACGATAGAATTTTGCAAGACCAGTGACTTCTTCATTGCAAATACCTTTTTCAACAACGTAAACAGTGACTACACACGTGGACCTCACCAGATGGAATACACAGGAATCAAATCGACTACAACTGTGGAAAAAGACAATGGAAAAGCTCAAACCAGCAGTCAGAGTGAAGCCAGGGGCTGACTGCAGAACAGACCATCAATTGCTCATATGCAAGTTCAAGCTGAAGTTGAAATTTAGAACAAGTCCAGGAGAGCCAAAGTACGACCTTGAGTATATCCCACCTGAATTTAGAAACCATCTCAACAATAGATCAGACGCATTGAACACTAATGACCAAAGACCAGACAAGTTGTGGAATGGTATCATATATGAAGAAAGCAAGAGGTCATTAAAAAGATAGGAAAGAAAAGACCAAAATGGATGTCAGAAGAGACTCTGAAAGTTGCTCTTGAATGTAGAGTAGCTAAAGTGAAAGGAGAAATGATGAAGTAAAAGAGCTGAACAGAAGATTTCAAAGGGCGGCTCAAGAAGATAAAGTATTACTTTGAAATATGCGAAGACCTGGAGTTGGAAAATCATAAAGGAAGAATACACTTGGCATTTCTCAAGCTGAAAGAACTGAAGAAAAATTCAAGTGCCTCAAGCTGTAATACTGAAGGATTCTACAGGGAAAATATTAAACAATGCGGGAAGCATCAAAAGATGATGGGAGGCATACAGTCACTGTACCAAAAAGAATTGGTTGAGGTTCAGTCATTTTAGGAGCTAGCATATGATCAAGAACCAATGGTACTGAAGGAATAGGTCCAAGCTGTACTGAAAGCACTGGTGAAAAACAAGGCTGTAGGAATTGACAGAATACCAACTGAGATGTTTCAACAAACAGATGCAGTGCTGGAAGCGCTCACTCATCTATGCCAAGAAATTTGGAAGACAGATACCTGGCCAACCGACTGGAAGAGATCAATATTTGTACCCATTCCAAAGAAATGTGATCCAATAGAATGTGGAAATTATCGAACAATATAGTTAATATCACATGCAAGTAAAATTTTTGCTGAAGAGCATTCAAAAGCAGTTCCAGCAGTACGTCAACAAGGAACTGCCAGACACTCAAGCCACATTCAGAAGAGGACATGGAACAAGAGACGTCACTGCTGATGTCTAGTGGATTATGGCTGAAAGCAGAGAATAGCAGAAAGATGTTTACCTGTGTTTTATTGACTATGCAAAGGCATTCGACCGTGTGGATCATAACAAATTATGGTAACATTTCAAAGAATGGGAATTCCAGAACACTTAACTGTGCTCATGAGGAACCTGAACACAGACCAAGAGGCAGTTGTTCAGACAGAACAATGGAATACTGCGTGGTTTAGAGTCAAGAAAGGTGTGTGTCAGGGTTGTATCCTTTCACCGTACTTATTCCATCTGTATGCTGAGCAAACAATCTGAGAAGCTGTACTATATGAAGAAAAACATGGCATCAAGATTAGAGGAAGACTCATTAACACCTGCAAAATGCAGATGACACAATCCTGTTTGCTGATAGTGGAGAGGACTTGAAGCACTTACTGATGAAGATCTAAGACCACAGCCTTCGGTACGGATTACACTTCAACATAAACAAAACAAAAACCTCACAACTGGACCAATAGGCAACATCATGATTAATGGAGAAAAGATTGAAGTCGAGAATTTCATTTTACCTGGATCCACAATCAACGCCCATGGAAGCAGCAGTCAAGAAATCAAATGGTCACTGCATTGGGCAAATTTGCTGCAAAAGACCTCTTGAAAGTTTAAAAAAGCAAAGATGTCACTTTAAAGATTAAGGTGCACCTGACCCAAGCTACACATGGTGTTTTCAATCGCCTCATATGCATGTAAAGCTGGACAATAAATAAGGAAGACCAAAGAATAACTGATGCTTTTGAATTATGGTGTTGGTGAAGAATATTGAATATACCATAAACTGCTAAAAGAACGAACCAATCTGTCTTGAAAGAAGTACAGCCAGAATGCTCCTTAGAAGCAAGGATGGTAAGACTTCGTCTCACATACTTTGGACATGTTATCAGGAGGGATCAGTCCCTGGCGTAAGACATCATGCATGGTAAAGTAGAGGATCAGTGAAAAAAGAAGATCCTCAAAGGAGATAGACTGACACAGTAACTCTAACAATAGCTCAAGCATAACAATGACTGTGAGGATGGTGCAGAACCTGGCAGTGGTTCGTTCTGTTGTATATAAAGTCATTATGAGTGTGAACCAACTCGACGACAGCTAACAACAACAACACTAATGAAGTATTGGACTTAGCCAATGAGCAAATCATGACTAAAACCCAAGAAGAAAGACAGACTGATAGCAATGGTCTCTTGAAGGAAGTTCTCAACAGTACCTATGAAGTGTTCCTGCCAACAGTTGAACCTGAATCTGATCAAGCCTCTAAATTTAACCAACAATTTACAGGAAATACAGGGAGCAGAGGAAATGATTAAACACACGCACACACACACACACACACACACACAAAATGTTGTAGTCAGCAAAATCCTTAGTACACATGACCCAATTTCTTCAATAAATAAGTTAAATGGAAAAACAGAAAAGAGAGAGGGGTCCTCTTCCCTCTGTTTGAATAAACCCCACCCTGCTTCCTCACTTTACCTGGCTAACTCAAATTTATCTTCACAGTTCAGCACTTGCCATCTAGATTTGTAATCATAACTTACTCGCCTGTCTCTCTCAATAGATATAGCAGGGACTAATTATATAGATATAGTTATTTACCATCAATACAATTCCAACTCATGAAGACCCCATGTGTGCAGAGTAGAACTGCTCTATAGGGTCTCCAAGGTTGTGACCTTTTGGAAGCAGGATGCCACGCCTGTCTTCCAAAGTGCCTCTGGGTGTGTTTGAACCACCAATCTTTTGGTTAATAGTTGAGCGCTTAACTGTTTGTGCCACCCAAGGACTTACCTTGCTACTTTTGTTCTACCTGCATTTACCAGAGTGCTAAGCACATAATAGATGCTCAATAAATGGTTACAGAATAAATAAAACTCCAAAAGACTACCAACCTTCTATTTCTCTTAGTTTTATAATCCTTTTTCATTTTACCAGGTCTGGGAGTAAGGGGCTGGAGGAAGCAATGGGAGGCAAAGATGGCAAAGAAAAGTTATTTATCATACTTCAGATAAAGTCTTGCATAACTTGCACTTTATCAGCATTCTCAATACTTGCTACACTTTAGTGGGGAAATTTTAAAAAATTACTTATGCATGGACCCACCTCAGAGATTCTGATTCATTTGATTTCGGAAGGGAACCAGGGAAAAGATTTTTTTTAAGTTCCTCAATTAATACAAATGTGGGTCTAGAGTGAAGAATTGCTCTGCATCCTTTTTTAATGCCTTTCCATCCCACCCTGCCTCTCATGGTTCCTAAGTACAGGGTTTCTTATTATTGCCTCAAACCCTAGTCCAGCTTGGTTCATAAAGTTACATGTATATCTGCCATGTTGTATCTGTGTGTGTATGTATGGGTGTGCCTGCACGTACATGTTTATATGCATGTCTACCTTGCTCACATGCATGAATATGAAAATACTTTTCTGGGAGAGCATCTTTACTCTATGGTGCTCCTTAACATAAATCCCTAAGAGAATGAACTAAGTGACCCAAGCCATGAAGCCAGAAGAGAGAGAAACAGACATTTCCTAACAATGCAGGAATACGTTATGGCGATTGGATATATGGGATATAGCTAATTCCTAATGCAAGAATAGCACTAACTATGGCTGGCAGAACTGAATGTTCTGCTGTTTTTGTTTTACTGAAAACACATAGAAATCCAAAGTCAGTCAATGCATTTGCCATTATAGTGGCTACTTGTTCTCTGTGTGCCAAGACCAAACACATCTATATTCCAGAAAACACTGGATTAAGCAAAAAGTGGTTTCAGCTTTGCTTTCCATTCTTTGTTGCCAGATGGCTTCTTTCAGCATGATCCCTCATTTGATGATATAAAAAAGCTAAAAAATAGCTTAAATCAGATAGCTCTGCTTAGTCAAGCCCTGTTTTTTTCTTTACTTTTTACTATGGAAAATTTAAACATATTTAAAAAATCAAGACATTAGTATCATGAATACCATGTGCCCATCATCCGGGTTAAATAATGATCAGCTCTTGCTTCATCTACTATCCACCCCAGATTATTGTGGAGCAAATTGCAGAAATTGTCATTTATATTTATAAGTATTTCAGCATGCATATCTCAAGAATAAAATTTCTTTGTTTAAACAAAATTTCAATACTATCATCACATCTAAAACCATTAACAATAATGTCTTAATATTATTTAAAAAATCCAGTTAATAGTCACATTTTCTTGATTGTTTCACAAATATTTTTCTTTATAAACCAAAAACCAAACCCATTGCCGCTGAGTTGATTCCGACTCATAGCGACTCTATAGGACAGAAGAGAACTGCCCCATAGGGTTTCCAAGGAGTACCTGGTAGATTCGAACTGCCAACCTTTCGGTTAGCAACCGAGCTTTTAACCACTGCGCCACCAGGGTTTCATTTTTCTTTATAGGTTGCTCAAATATGGATCCAAATAGGGTCGGTAAATTGATCAAGGAGCTAACATGTTATAGTGTGGCTGTGGCATAGAGCGCAAGAAGAGAAGTTTTTAGAAGCAAGATAGGAAAGAAAAGCACCTTCTTATCATGAAGGGCATGATACACCATGTGAAGGAGTTTGGGCATTTTTCTGAAAGCAATGAGAAACCACTGAAAAACTGAAAAATATTTCAAGGAGGAGAATTTGGGAAAAAGTAAGGAGAGCTAGAAAAGAGGTCACATATTGAAAAAAAGCAGTCACAAGTTTTACAGTTTGCAGACTTCTATTCTATACTGACTTTTAAATTTTTTCTGTGAGAACTGAAATTGGAGATCTTGTAGGATCATGAGGAAAGCCACTTTTGAATTTGGACAGCCATAAAAAGTGCGAGGTGTGAGTCTAAAAGAAAAAAATTTAGAAAGGTGAGAATATGATAAGTTGAGAAAAAAAAAAAAAAAAAAGATTTTGCAGAATTCCTTTTATGCTGGCCAGGCCAAATTATCTGGGAAGTAAAGGGAAAAAAAAAATGAAGGAATAAATAACTGTCCACTTTAGTGGAGCTCTCTTTTGTTTCTCAAAATAGATACATAATGAAAGAAAAAAGATGTCAAAAAATAATTGTAATAAATGAAAGCCACACCCATGACAAAATGACTCAGTGTGTATGAAAATTGAAGCATGAACAAATTCAAACAAAAAGAATTGATGAATTGTTACAATAATAAAAACACATTAGATTTGAAGGTCAAATCATAAAAAAAAAATTATAAAGCAGAAATGGAAGATAAACGCTCACATAATAAAACGAACCGACTAGAATAGTGGGGAATTTTAACTTATGTGACGTAAAATCTATGACGTACCAAACAGACCAAAAATGGTAGGAACTTGTAGGATATATATAGTATATTAACACGGTAAGGTATGAGGGTGTTAACTGTTTGCACAGCCCAGGGACTCCCAGTGGCTCACATCTGCCCTTTTCAATTCCTCTGCTATTGCAGTGGAGTGAGGGAAAAGCTATCCACATGGGGGCTTTCTGCCAGCTTAAACCAGACATCTTCCGGAATACACTGACCAGTTTTAGCTGTCAGTAGGAGCGGGATTCTAGGAAAGGAGGCAAACACTTACTGTAATTGCAATTCTTTTTAATTGTTGGAAATTTTTACCATGAAATCATACTCTTCTATTTTTTAACAAAAGAAAACCAGTTTGACAACTGGACAAATATTTAAGAAGCCACTACTACATACGAGGCCCTTCTGTATACAGTTTTTGAGGGCCCAGGAGATTTAGGAAAATTCAACACCAGTTATGCAATTTGAAAGCAAAATTGACATGGAACAGCACAGCAAGTTCTGGACTTGTAACTGTACGTTGGGTCTGTTGAAGCCCATAGATCTTCAGTGTGCATTAAAATTACAGTGACAATCTTTACAGTGTTAGCAGCTGACATTTCTGGTACTCTTATGGGTTCTGAAATATTTTTTATCCTTGTGTAGAATTTGAATTGGCAGCTTATAGTGGGCTCATTTCTGTCATAGAAAATATTTCTCCATTGTCTCAAGTGCTTTAGAATGATTTCAGCTATAAAATTATAATCAGAGTCAAGGGAAACGGAAGAGAAAATCTTCCAGGCTAATTTAGATAATTAATGGGAAAATAGCCAATTGCTTTATCTTACCGTGGCTCCTTAAACTGAATGCATTTTCAGAGAGAATGTTTTGCCCATTTTATATGTATTTAAAGCATATTAAAAAAAATACATAGATAATGCTTTCTTTAATTCTCACAGTAGCCATAATTTATAAGAAACCCACACTTAATTGTGGATAAATTTGTATGTTTGCATTAACTTTTCAGGAATAATTATAGAATGTTGGAGCTTCCTAGAAGGAAATAAAGAGGCACCAACTCTTCTTGAATGCTTGTTATTTACCAGGCATTGTGAAGTAAGTTTCTAGAGTCCTGGTGGCCTCTTCTCCTTCCTATAAACTCTCAGTATTAATATCTTACCTCGTAAGGTCCAAATGAGGACTGAGTTTGCCTACCACATAGTCCGTGATAGTATTTCCCTTCACAATTCCCATCTTTATGGGTTAATATAAATGAGACTGGCCTCTTCCTATGAATGGGAAAAGCTATTTCAAGGTAACAATTCTTTTTTAATAGAGTTGCTGATTAATACTTGCCTATCAAATGAGAACCTCAATAATGGCAGAAAACAAGCCATAGCGGGCCCCTCAGAATCAGCTCTGTGAGTGCACACAGTGTAAACAGAAGGAAATGAGGCATGTCCGTAAGTCAGAGACAAAAACCAATCTTGTTTTAGTTCTGGGCTGATAGAGAGTCCAGGGGCCATGCTTTCCGGGGCACCTCCAGTCTTTGGTTTTTAGGTTTTGAGAGTGGAGACAGGGTCAAAATGTCTTCCTGTCTTCCCCATCCTGCGTGCACACACACATAACAGTAAGCTCCCGCAAGTCAAGGACTCTGTCACGTCTCCCTTATGTCCTTACCTCGCACAGTGTGCAACCCAACATATGTTTTGAACACATGGTGTTAATAATACTGATCTCTTTGGTTGTACTAAGAATTTAATGAAGCAATATTTCTAAAAATGTCTTGTAAAATGTTAAATGCTTTTCAAATAAAATCCATCATCATTGTTAAAAAAAAAAAAAAACTTGCACCTTTATATTCAGTCACATTGCAAACGCATCCCATGGCATGTAAGAAAGCAAACAAACAAGCAAGCAAGCAAAGAAACAAAAAAACAGCTGACTTTGATTAGGAACTGACCCCCCACCCTCTGGTAACCGTGAGCTTTTGTAATAATAAATACACTTAATTAAGGCGCCAACCATTGCTGGTTCTCCGTCAGAGCTGATGTAAGAGCAACCAAACAAGGTGGAGAACACTGCTGAGTCCTGAAACACAGCTCCAACAAGGGAGACAAAGCAGCATCTCAGCTGAATTTCAGCATATTCATAATTTTGGTCAACAAATACTTATTGAGAACCTATAAAATGCCAAGCACTACATTATGTACTGCAGAAATATCAGTGAAAAAATAGTCCAAAAATACCTTGCAAAACCAAACCAAGTCATAGAAAAAAACCTTGCCCTCAGTGGGCTTACAGCAGCAGTGGTGAGGGGCAGACAGACACTCTGTATAATAAATCAATAAAATATACAGTATGTTAGAAAGTACAAGTTTACGGAGAAGAGTAAAGTGAGGGGACAATAACGTGGGTGGTGAGTGGGAGAGCTTCCGTTTTAAATCAATTACTCAGCGAGGTCTTTACTAAGAGATGACGTTTGAGCAAAGACCTGACGGAGGGGAGGAAGCAAGCCATGGGAAGGAACACTGAAAAAAAAGCATTCCAGGGAGAGGGAACAGTAATTATAGAGGTTATGTAAGAGAAGGGTGCTTGATATGTTCAAAGAAATAAGAAAGCTAGCATAACCGGAGCAGAGTGAGTGAGAGGGAGAGCAGAAGGAGGTAAGGTCTGGGGTGAGGGGCCATTTGTCCTGTTCCTGTTACAGGCCATTTGTCCTGTTCCTCAGCTTGTCTATATTTATGTATAGATAATTACGTTGATAATATTCTTAGAACTCTTTTGGCTTAAAAAAAAGAAAAAACTATTTTGTTGGATCCAACAACAGCCAACCCATTGCCGTTGAGTCAATTCCGACTCACAGGGGCCCTATACCTATAGCACAGAGTAGAACTGCCCAATAGGGTTTCCAAGGAGCGCCTGGTGGATTTGAACTGTCGACCTTTTGGTTAGCAGCCGTAGCTCTTAACCACTATGCCACCAGGGTTTCCATTTTGTTGGATAGCAGTTAAAAAAATTGGCAGGGAATTAAAAGCACCTAAAGAAGTAGGGCAGTGGTTAAGAGCTTGGCTGCTAACCCTAAGGCTGGCAGTTCAAATCCACCAGCTACTCCTTGGAAACCCTATGGGGCAGTTCTACTCTGTCCTATAGGATCGCTATGAATCAGAATCAACTCAACACAGTGGGTTTGGTTTTAGGGTTCTTAAAGAAGAGTATCCTGGATTAATAAATTTTGCCCAGGGATAAACTATTTCCAAAGTATGTTTGTAGGATGCTAATATTAAGCTCGGGTACCTACCCAGAAGTTTCATGTCTCATTTGTTTTTAACATTGGACTAACTGGTGTACACAAAGATTTATGCAAATGTCTTGGGAACACTACCTTGAATTCATAAATGTCTTGGAAAGTAACTTGAACTGATGCTCAGATTTCTCTTTTTTTCTTTTTCTTTTAGCACTTATAGTAGAAACCAGTTTTCTAGCTGTCCAGTGAATTGGTGAAATGTCTGAATTCTGATTAAATAGTCCTCTTTTCTTAGTGTGATCTAGAGTGACCATCTGATTTATCATTCAAAATAGAACACTGTTGTGGAGGACAAATGCTAACCTGGATAGGCATAAATCAGGACTGTCCCAGACAAACAAGAACGCACGGGCCCCGAGATAGATCGAACAAGGGCTTCAGAGTTCAGCAGATCTAGAACTGAATCACAGCCTTACCTATGACTCTCTTTATGGACTTAAACACATTAAACAGGTTGTTTTAGATCTATAATGGGGGTTATAACACCTAACTTGTGGTTTTCTTGGGAGGAATTATTCAGATGGAAACACATACATGTCCAGTAGAGACATTTTAGGAATGGGATCTAAGCAAATCTGTGGGTAAGGAATGGGGGCAGGTGTAATTCAAAGGGATTGCTATAAAACTTTCCTGGGCTAAGACCATAGCAGTACAGAACTATAGTTACTCATTGAGTATCAAAGCAACTAGCAGTGGGTCTGAAGATAGGCTGGCATACATAATAGTGCAATCCTTATTTATTTAACTAAAATTATAACAAAGTGATAGAATCATGAAAAATAGTATCCATTAGTCTTAATATTAGAACAATGAACCTTATAATAGAGAAATAATTTCTAAGTTTTTAGATATGCAATTGATTTAAAATGGTTTAAGTTTAGATAACAAACACTTTTTTGGAAGAAGAGGTTTTAAATTCTTTCCCCTCCTTTTACAATTACCATCCAGTCCTGTATCTACTTGAAACACATTTGATGCCAAATTGCCTTATACTTCAAATTCCTATGGGTCATCACAGGAGATTGGAATCCTTATGGAACACTCTAGGCTCTTGGGATTTAATAACATATTCAATTTTTATGTCAAATACAAATTTGAAACAGATTCTACCATACCTTCTATACAAAGACTTGTTGAGATATTCTCATTTCCCAAGTTTGAAGCTATTCAGACTCTTTCTCTACCTTTTTAAATCACCCTAATCCATCAATCAACCTGCATTTCTTTTCTAGAATTTATCTAGAGAATTTGACAGCCTGCTCCATCCCAGCTACAACTGGCTCAATATATTACCTACTTTGCTCCCATAATCCATTTCAATTTATTACCTTTATTTCCCTATCTCACTTCTACAATGCCTTATTTTACGTTTTAAGCTATTTTCTATTAATCCATAATATTTTATGAAAATTGCCATAATTTTCAACAGTCATTTCCTTTTGTCACTTTATATAGTCTGTAAAGAATACCAACTGACAAATGTACATATTCTCCTAGTTATTTTTGACACTTCAAACTTTTTTCATATTAAATAGCTTCAAATACCATATTCATTCCATGGAAAGTATTTATTTCTCTATTTAAATTTAACTACTGCAGAAACCTGGAGTTTGAAGTACATTTCTATTTCAATATACTTTTCTGTTTGTCTCACAATTAGAATTTAATTTAAATCAATTATTTTTATCTTCACTACTTATGTCTAGGAATAAGCAATCTAATATTGTGCTTTCCTACATATTACTAATCCTATTCTAGATATTAATAATATTCAATACATTAATAATAATATTTACATTGTGCTCTTCATGTTGCCAGGCACCGTTCTAAATGAATTTCATGGCTTTTAAAATTAACATGGTCCATTATCTGAAGGGACTTGTAATAGAGTTTTGAAGATGACATATACAATCTTCATATGAATCTAAATCAAGGCTGAATATTAATTACTAAACTTGTAAAGACAATACAAAGGGAAGGAGGTCTTGAAAACAACATATCATTGTAATGAATTTTAATTCAACAAATATTTACGGAATGAATGAGCACTATGTAGTGTTACTATGCTTAAAGCTACGATGGATGAATAAAACATGGCATCTTCCACCAGAAGAACATACTCCAGTGAGAGAGAAAGGCTTCTCGATAGGCAGATGGAACCAGCATGTAACCCCTGTACAATTTTTTAAAGAAGTTCCAATATTATTAAAGTATTAATGTATGTATTAAACACTTAATGTTCAGTACAGAACTATTTTAGGAATGGGATCTAAGCAAATCTATGGGGGGAGGAGATTATGCTCAATTATTTGTTAATGCACACACATTTACAGAATAATGCGTGTAATATTTTTTCTAATTTGTTGACGATATCTATCTTATGACTATAGAATATTAGTTTTAAATTTTCCTCTGTATTAACTCATATTGGAAATGTATACATTTTACCACTTTCTGGAGAGATTTGTAAATATCCACTCCACATATGGTAATACAAACCTGACATAACAATTTAGATTTTTATTTTAATAATTCAACAAGGAAGAGAAATGTGTAACACAGTCAGAGAAAATAACTCAGAATCTTTGCACAAGAAATTTTGTCTTTAGCAAACCAAGTTTGACCTTGTGGTGAGAACTAACCCTCTGCCACCATCTATCGACTGCCTTGTATTACTTTCAAATCAAACCGCATGCAGATTAGCACTGAATGAATAAAACATAAACTTCTCTTCCTCATTTTTCATTAATGATGAAGCTGAGTCATTGGCACTGACAGCAGCTGATGTATTCAGACATATCAGTAAATTTAGCTGCACCCTTGGAAACTGATGCTGCTTTCTATTTACGAATGAAAATTTGCTTTAATGTGTCTGCAGGAGACCACCTTCACAGGGGATATTCATGCTGAAACGTCTAATCAGAGACCAAAATGGTCTTTTCCAGGATTAGCTGGCTCTGTCTTACATCTTATTTTTAAAGCATCTAAACTCTGCTGGGAAGTCAATGACACAGTTCTCTGTGGTGCTGACTTTGAACCTTGGTAAAAGGAAACAAAAACAAAAAACCCAGCTATGAAAAGAGCACTAGTTATGTGCCATTACTTAGCTCAACTCTTTGACATAGATCATTCAGTTTAATCCCTCCCCAAATTACAGATGAAACTAAGTGCAGAAAGATTAAGCACATTGCCTTGGGCCCTGACATCTTTCAGATTTTTAATTGAAATGTCACTTTTTCAGTAAGTCCTTCCTAAAATTTTGAACACCACGCTCTCCTCCAACATTTCTCATCCTCTTTCACTGTTTAGTAATTATCACTATAATATGCTTACCTTGCTTATTGTTTCTCTCTCCCCCCTGAATGTAAGTTACATGACACCAACAGTTTTGTCTGTGTTTTTCATGACTTCCATATCAGTACCAGAACAGTACCTGGCAGACAGTAGGTGCTCAATAAATACTTGTTAATGAACTACTGAGTAAATGAATGAATATGTAGTGAGTAACAAAGGTGGGATTTGAATCCAGGTCCGCTGGATTAAGTGCATTCTTTACTGCCATGAGTCATGGTACTTTAATCCCACGCTCAACAAAGTGGTTCCCAATGTCGCATGTTAACTTAAGCACAGATGACATGCAAGAGAACAAAGCTGTCTTTTCTTCCAGTCCTTCCTGAGAAAACAAGAGAAGAAGGTATCTAAAGTGCCCCTATGTGACCACTCATTTCTCCAACATTCAGTAAACTTGTGTTGAATGTCTACTACTTACTAGGGACAAGTCTTACCTGTGCCTACCTGCCTTCAGCATATATGTGTGTGTCACCATGTATGTACATCTTTGCCAGGTCTTTATAATGCTTTCTTGCAGGAGGCAAGGAAGGAGATCCACACCATAATATTCTTCCTATATAATATGGAAAAGGGAGGATCAGGGTACCCGGGCTTGTCTAGTCTGACTCAGAGAACATGAATCTTCTCTGTTCCTCCTGCCTCTAGTTATAACATACATTGTCCTCTGCTTTAATTAACAGTTTACAGTTTGTTTGTTTTTTTTATCTTTGTAACCTAATTCACTCATTCATTCATGTAAGTTTTTTGCCTGGTTTTAGAAGTGACTTACAGTTATTTGAAATAAATGATGTTTAATGGCAAAAACTTAAGTGGGGTATAGTATAAGAAAGGTTCCTTCATCTTTCTTTATTTGTAGACTATACCAGGTGCTCATAATGAAAGAACACATAGCTAATGAAGTACAAGATAAAACAAAACAGACATCAGTGGTTTCTATCTTTTTCGATGAACTCAGGAACTAACTAGAAGCAAAAATATTTTAATAAGAGAAACTTAAAACACAGGAGAGGGGACTTATGATCTCCACAGATCCCTTTGCTAAGGAAGTGGAGTCGAATGAGAAGGACGATATCATCCTAGTGTTAATTATCAGGGAAAGAAGCCAAGTGGAAAATACTCAGATGGGAAACAGCAAGACGAATGACTTAGCCTTGCTCTAATGGATCCAAAGATTTTGTAGAGAAAAGATATTGTTTTAGTTTGGGTTCTCTAGAGGAGCAAAACCAGTGAAACTTATATACAAATATACAGGTAGTTCCTGACTTATGACGTATTCAAGTTATGACAAATTGCACTTAGAACTGTTCCTTTTTTTTGTTTTTTGGTACATTTTATCATTGGTAATACGTACTACATACAATGATGCGTCACATAATTTGCTAATGTTACCATTCTCATGCCAACTCTCAAAAACAAAGATCAGATTTATAAAGCTACTGATAATAAAAGGCAATAATAATGAAACTAAAAAAACAATGTATTCAACCTACATCACAACCAACTTATGACAGAGTCATCAGAACGGAACCCCATCTTAAGTTGGGGACTACCTGTACACAGATTTACTTCAAGGAAATGGCTCACACAATTGTGGGGCTTGGCAAATCCCAAAACTGTGCATCAGGATGAAGGCTGGAGGCTGCTCCTGCCTCTTGGGGTCGTGGGGGCTGGCGTATCCAAAATCTGTACATCAGGTGGCAGGCTGAAGACCTCCACAGGCTTACGTTCCAAAAACTGGAGGTCAGGTGATAAAAAAAAGTGCACCTCCGAGAGAGAGCAAGCTTTGCCAGAACATCCATTCATATACTGGAGGCAGGCCACACCCCCAAGGAAACTCCCCTTTCAACTGATTGGCTGATCACATCAGATCACATAATGGAAAGTGATTACATTATATTACATTATGGAAGAACACCAGTCCAGTGTCTGTCAAACCTGAGAGTCATAGTCTAGCCAAGCTGACACATAGAATTAACCATCACATATATCTATACTTGAACTTGGACAAAGGCCAGGGTCCCGGTAGAGGGATCCTGAGGACATGTAATCTTTATCCGATAAACTGTTGTTGTTGTGTGCCATTTAGTTACAGAGTAGAACTGCCTCATAGGGTTTTCTAGGCTGTTATCTTTACGGGAGCAGATCGCCAGGTCTTGTCTCCCACAGAGCTGAAACTCAATCATCTAAATTTCTATGAAGCCAAGAAGCCAAGAACCTCTGGTTTTTGGAATATAAGCCTGCAGAAGTCTTCAGCCTGTCACCTGACCTACAGATTTGGGACTTGGTAGCCCCCACAATTGTGTGAGTCATTTCCTTGAGAATATACGTGCCCTTTCTAAAAAAATCTATAAGATTACATTCATCCAGCTGAGAAACTTCAGCAAAAGGATGATGGTAAGTTAAAATTTGAAACTGAGAAAGCGGAATTATTCAGTTTCCTCATCTTTAGAACAGAAGACTACTAATAATAGCAGTTTATTGAATACCTGAGTCCCAGACTCTATGCCAAGAGCCTTACGTTGAATAAGATCCCCCCCAGATCTATATTTTCGGTGCCATTTTATTCTATCTCCTAGACCTAATGAAACAATTACCCCCACGCTATTTGTATTCAATGGAATTTGACATTATTTCATTTCATATGAAAAGGCTAGAGAGCTTTATGACTATAAATGTAAATCTCTCAACAATGTACATACTGCCTAAAAGCTCAATGTAATATCAGTGAAACTAAAGTTTCTACAACAAAGGAGGTGATTATTCTATTGTGCTTGAGATACATACCCAAGTACGTTTTAAAAGAGGCCTTTGCCCACGTAGAGCATATACTGATAAATTTATCCAGGAAAACAAAAAGCCTGTAAACTTTGTCATAAAAGGAATGGTTGAAGAACCTGGGGATGGCTCTTTTGTGGAAGACAGTACTTTAAGGGCTTAACAACTGCTTTCAGAATTAGAAGGGATGTAAAGCAGAAGGCAATTAGACTTATTTTACTCTCTTCCAGCACAGTACAGCAATGCAATATTCTGTCACTTGATGCTTCCATTTTATCTTCAGTAAAATGGGAAAAATAATGGAACATACTTCCTCATAAAACTGTTGTGAGAATTAAATGAGAAAACATAGTTAGAATAATACTTAACTCATTGAAGTATTCAATAAACACCATCCTCAGTCAACGGGATGTATACTTCATAAGAGAAGTCATCTTATACACACTTGTACCCCCATTCTCTGGCAAACAGTAGGTTCTCCCTAATTACATATTGAGTATATATATATATGGACTTTCCAAGGTCAGAACTAGAATTGGTGAGTGTAATTTATAGGGTTAACGGCTTCAGCTTAATCAGTGCTGTGGAACCAATCTAAAGGAACATAGAGTTTTATCATTTCTCTACCATTTGCATATCAATAGAATGCATTCAAGAGAATTGGAATGTTTGGCCATTTAACACACTGACCTCTTGCAACTCCTTGGAGTTCTCTTTCTGTGACACACTGCACCATGATTTCCCTCCTACCTTCTTACCCACTCCTTCTCTTTTATTGAGTTTTTTCTTTCTGCCATTGTTTAAACTCTGATTTTAGAAATCACCTGCCTTCTCACTCTGTACACTCTGGTGATGTTTGTATCCAATTTTGTTTTAACGAAAATTTATGCGCCGATGACTTTAAAAGCTACATCTCAACTTGAGTCCTAGTTAGTGAGACAGACAGTTAAATCAGCTATCTATTAAATATATCTACTGGTATATTAGCTGTGGCCATTGATAAGCTAACGCTAATAACCCTCTGGGTACCCCTGAGCACTTCCGGGAAGTCAGACATATGGCATTATTCTCATCTTGTTCCACAATCCCAACTCCAGGCTCAACAAAGAATGCAATCTCAAGTTAAAAAGAAGACATTGTTGAATAATTATACCTGGGTTTTGTTTTTTTTCCTTATTGAATACATAACTCAGTCCAGTCCAGTTGCCTCCGAGTCCATTCCAACTCATGGCGACACCCTGTGTGCTCAATAGGGTTTTCAAGCCTATCATCTTTTGGAAGCAGCTCACCAGGCCTTTCTTCCAAGGCACCTCTGGGTGGACTCAAACTGCCAACCTTTTGGTTAGTAGCCAAGCGCTTAACTGTGTGCAGTACCCAGGGACTCCTGAATATATTACTATGTTCTAACTATTATTAATCCAACTGATGCTTCACTCAGTCCTCCAATAAGTGAAATGTGTCTTTTAATTATCAATACAAACATACCCAGTACAGTTTTATCCATTTATGAAGAAATTCTTTTTAGGTAGCTATAGAATTCTTATTTTGGTAAAGATAGCTTACAAAACACAATTTAGGGTGCTCCCAACTTGGAGGCTCCACTGTGACCATCCGTACCTGTGGGGGCTCTCGTGGTTCAGTGTTGTGGTCTTTGGCCCCTTGTGGTTTCTATAGCTGTGTGTTATGATGACTGTCGTCAGCCTAGCTGATGCTGAGTGATTTTATACCTACAAAGGACCGTCTGTTGAAGGCTTGCTCATCTCTTGGTGATGCTTGCTTTACTTCTGCTCTGTAGGAATGCTCCACCGTGTGTTGACATGGGTAGAGTTGACTGCTCTCCCACTTAAAGGCCCAGCTTGCCAAGCGTATTGTTACTCTGTCATTCTTAACCATTAACGTGCTCTAAGGCTGTCAGTGAGCCCACTCCCCGTTGCCGAGTCCCACTCACTCCTGATTATAATCTATACTCCCTGGACCAGAAAGGACTAATGGTTGCTAGTGGAAACCAGATGACTAACTTATTGATCCCTTAATTTTACACATATTTCTAAGTCACTACACTCTGACCTGAGTATTGATCCTCCTACAAAATAAGGTATGTTCTTTACAAAAATTGCTTTTGTTTCTATTAAAAAGCTTTTCCCTTTTTTCAAGATCATGGCTGTGCTCTTGATGGTACAAGTTGCTAGAAATGTGACCACTAGACAAGAAAAATCTTTAGTACAAACACACATTTGTTTATTAATATTATCTATTACGAGTGTCCTGTTTACTCTCGTATCCTTAGTGCCTTGCACATGGAAAGGTCTAGAAAATTTTATGGTGAATAAATGAATGTATTGAGTGCACAAAACTGTGTTATAAACTATGGGAGATGAAAAATCGAGTACAGGTAGTATTTTATCTTCAGGAGCTCAGAGTCTAATGGGACAGACAAGTCGTTCATAAATAGCTCTAAAAATTTAAGAAAATGACAAATACTGTGAGAAATGTAGAGAATAACAGGTTTATTCCAATTGGGGTGTGTGAAGAGGCTTCCTGGAAGTTAGTGTTTCCGCTGGGTTTTCATGGATGCAGAGGCCTTGAAAGGCAGATAAAAAGACAGGGAAAGATACTTCTGTCAGAGAGAGAACACTGAGCAGAAGCACGGAGGAAAGAAAGAAAACACAAAAAACGAGAAGGATCTGTTTGAGGGCAGCACATACATCTGTGTGTTAGAGCAGGTTATATTAAGTATATACATACTCTCAGACGTAGAAACCATGCACAGAAAATATTTAATGAAAAAGACTCCAATCTAAAAGTTAACACTGCTAAAAGAAAAGGCGGTCTCATCTAGCAAGTCTTACAACTACAGCTAAAATGATGGCTACTAATTAACGAGCAGTTTTGTTTGGCAGAAGCCCTGGTGGCACAGTGGTTAAAGTGGTCAGCTGCTAACCAAAAGGCTGGCAGTTCGAACCCACCAGCCGCTCCGTGGGAGAAAGACACAGCAGTCTGCTTCTGCAGAGATTGACAGCCTTGGAAATCCTACAGGACTGCTGAGTCACAACTGACTTGACGGCAGTGCGTTTTTGTCGTGGTTGCTGTTTGGCACAGGAGTCCCTGGGTAGTGTACATGGTTAAGCACTCAGCTACTAATCAAAAGTTTGGTGGTTCAAACCCACCCAGGGGCACCTTGGAACAAAAGCCTGGAAATCAACTTCTGCAAAATCAGCCACTGAAAATGCTGTGGAGCACAGTTCTACTCTGACACACACGGGGTTGCCACAAGTAGGAAATGACTCGATCGCAACGGGTTTTGATTTTTATTCGGCAGGGAGGGTGCTAAGTTATTTACATACATTCTATGATTTTAACATTAGTCAATCCTTCTCAAGGTACAAACTTATTATTCCATTTTGAAGATAGGGCTTAACAAATGAACAGATTTGTCACAAATCAAAACAACTGTAAGTGGGAGCAGGATTCAAATCTAGGTTTGGCTGACTGCAAAGCCTCTGCCAGCTCTTTGTATGATGGTAAGATACTTCTGCCATAATAATGAATATATACAAGACACATACGTACTCATCTGCCCTAATTTGGAAGTGATGTGACCAATAAAGTTTGCATAGATGCAAAGATAAGTTTTGTCTTCCTTTCCCAAATGTCCTTTTGATGTTGTTAGGTGTCGTCAAGTTGTTTCCAACTCACACCGACCCTACGTACAACAGAACGGAACACTGCCCAGTCCTGCACCATCCTCAAAATTGTTGCTATGTTTGAGCCCATTGTTGCAGCCACTTTGTCAATTCATCTCGTTGAGGGTCTTCCTCTTTTTTGCTGACCCTCTGCTTTGCCAAACATGATGTCCTTCTCCAGCGACTAGTCCCTCCTGATGAATGTCCAAAGTAAGTGAGATGACTTCTGGCCATCCTTGCTGCTAAGGAGCACTCTGGTTGTATTTTTTCCAAGACAGATTTGTTTATTCTCCTGTCAGTCCATGGTATACAGGTAGTCCCCGACTTATGACATATTCCAGTTACAACGAACCACACTAATGACCATCCTTTTCTTTGTTGGTACATCTTATTGTTAGTAATATATACTACATACAATGTTGCAGAGTATAATTTGATGATATGATCATATCCTTAAGTTTATATGTAATGTTTCCAAAACCCAAAGACAAATAAATATTGGATTTATAAAGATACTGATAATAAAAGGAAACAATAATGTAAAATAAAAAAAAGAAAGGAAATATTCGACTTACATCAGAACTGACTTATAATGAGTCATTGTAACAGAACCCCATTGTAAGTCAGAAAACACCTGTATATTCAATATTCTTCGCCAACACCGTAATTCAAATGCATCAATTCTTTACCAGTCTTCTGTATTCATTGACCAGCCTTCGAATGCATATGAGGTGACTGCAAATACCATGGCTTGAGTCAGGGCACTTCAGTCCTCAAAGTGACATCTTTGCTTTTAAGCACTTTAAAGAAGTCTTGTTTTTTTGTGTGTACGCTTTAGGTGAAAGTTCAGAGAGCAAATTAGTTTCTCATTAAACAGTTAATAGACATACTGTTTTGTGACATTGGTTGCCAACCTTGTGATGTGTCAACACTCTCCCCTTCTCGACCTTGGATTCCCTACTTCCATTCGTCCAGCTTTCCTGTCCCCTCCTGCCTTCCCGTCCTCGCCCCTGGGCTGGTGTGCCCATTTAGTCTCATATACATGGGTGAAGTATGTGTATTATTGTTTGTTTTACAGTCCTGTCTAATCTTTGGCTGAAGGGTGAACCTCAGCAGTGACTTCAGTACTGAATTAAAAGGGTGTCCTGGGGCCATACTCTCGGGGTTTCTCCAGTCCCTGTCAGACCAGTAAGTCTTGTCTTTTTTTTTGTGAATTTGAATTTTGTTCTACATTCTTCTCCCGCTCTGTCTGGGACCCTCTATTGTAATCCCTGTCAGGGTAGCCGGGAACCATCTAGTTGTGCTGGACTCAGTCTGGTGGAGGCTGTGTTAGTTGTGGTCCATTAGTCCTTTGGACTAATCTTTCTCTTGTCTTTGGGGCTGCTCACAAGCTTTTAAGACTGCAGACACTACTCACCAAAGCAGGAGGCAGAACATCTTCTTTATAAACAATGTTATGCCAGTTGAGTTAGATGTCACCTGAGTAAAGAGGTTTTTTTAAGCAGATTTGCCCAATGCAATATATCATTTGATTTCTTTACTGCTTTCCATGGGCGTGGATTGTGGATCTAAGTAAAATTCTGGAGAACTTCAAGATTTTCTCCATTTATCATGACGTTGTTTATTGGTCCAGTTGTGAGGATTTTTGTTTTCTTTATGTTGAGGTGTAATCCATGCTGAAGGCTGTGGTCTCTGATCTTCATCAGTAAGTGCTTCAAGTTGTCTTCACTTTCAGCAAGCAAGGTTGTGTCATCTGCATGTCGCAGGTTGTTAATTAGTCTTCCTCCAATCCTGATGCTGCCTTCTTCATATAGTCCAGCTGCTTGGAGTTTTTGCTCAGCATACAGATTGTCAAATAAAATATCTCAAACTATGAAATAACTGTCATATGAAATTTAATCTTCAGTTATTATTGATTCATAAAGCCTGTTTTTTTAATTCTTTTTTTTTATTTCTTGCTTTAATGATGCATGATTTACCACTATTTTGTCATCTTAAACTAAAAGAACAACACCTTCACCAAAGGGAATTTTTATTTGTGAAATTAATCAGAATCTTGTTTTTTATAAATGTTGTTATATTCCAAGTGAATATCAAATAAATACAGGGAAATGTGATTTTTATTGAAACTGCTATCATTTGCTATTTCAAATTGTTCAACTAGAAATAAAGAACAAGGCTAAAAAGGAAGCAGAGGTGATCGTTATTTACCTGATGTGATAAGTAGTTACCTTTGACTGTCCAAACTCTATCTGGGTGTTATCAGCTTGTGATCTCATCTTACTACAAACTTTTTTGCTGAAACAGGACATTTTGAAGTAATACAAACAGAGTTTATAGCACATCTCTGAAAAGATGCTTTAAATGGAGAGTCACCCAACACTAATATACCTCTAAAATTCTAACATACCATAGGCAATATTAGTAGAAAAAAAGTCCAATTCTGTCAGTTGTAGTGAAGAAATTCATTTATACTAAGTCTAAATCTATGGCAAACCTTCCAATTTTATGGCTAGGAAAAAGTGCAGTCAATTACAGTTGCTATCATAAACATTTGTGAGACAGACATTTAGACTGAAATCTATTCCATTCTGAATGGAAATGTGATACACATGGCACAAAGCCATTAAAGAATTATGATCCCAAAATAGCATCATATCGAGTCAGTTACTTATTTAAGGCCATGGGAGTGTGTGTGGTGGGAATTCAATGTTGCTGAAATGAAAACACTCTATATTCCTTTGAGAAAAGATCTATTTCCTATTTAAAATAATGCTTGTTTGGAGATATTCGTAAGGCTTTCCATAAAACTATCTTCCATATAGTCTCTGTGGGGTACTTTACAAAATAATAGCATTTAGCATTGATTTTATCTAGAATAAGACAAGCTCATTACTATATTGGAATATGCTAGATGTAGAGTTCAGGCAGAGAGATAAGGAAAAGAGAGTGAGGAGATGTATGCTTGTGTGTGCAATATATATATCTATATACATACAGGTATATATCCCAATTAACATCTATTCTTTTATTATTTCTTGGGATATGACTAAGCAGTTTCTCCCACTGCCTCTCTCAGGTGTTTGCTTTTCTACTACCAAAGAGACATACAAAATGGCACTTAGGGTGACATCAAGTTTGTTGGCATGCCCATTTGTTCCAATGATGTGATCCACCTTCATCTGCTAGGATGCAGCTGAAAAAATCACCTTCCCATTTTAAAGATGCAAGAAATAAAAGTTTAAGATATAGGATTTGTTTAATAATGGGAATGAGGAATGTCAAAGTAGATTGGTAAAGAATTATCTTCACCTTTAGGCACTTCTTGTTCAAAGCATAAAAATAATGTTATGTATATAATCTCTTCAGGATTTTACGTATTTTTAGGGTGAAAGTCCTAATGTTGTGAAAGATTTCAAAGAAAAAGAATGTTGGAGTGAAATTAGTGAGTAGTTTCTACTATCAACCACTCCCTCCCCCCTTCCCCAAGATCTTGCTCCCGTCCCTCTTTCTCTCTAGTATATTTGGTTTTTTTCTGTACTGACATCTATACCTTTATCTACACATACATGCAGTTCTCCCCTTCTAAAAACAAAATTTTCTCGCGACCCTGTTTACTTACTGAAGCTACCATCTTGAAAACAAGGACAATGTTACTAACATATTTGAATAGAGTTGCAGCTTTCAACATTGTTTCATAATTTCATTTTCATCCCACGATAACTATATACAATTTTTATCTTCATTTTTCAGATGAGAAAAGTGAGGCTCAGTGATAAATAAATCTGTCATCTTCCAACAATGTAAAGTTAGGATATGATGCCATCTGACTTGAATATGGACCTTACTAAATTTTTAGTAAACAAAAAATCAGTTGGATAATTTTTTTGTTACATTAAAAGAACATCATAAACTAACCTAATAATATTTTCATACAGTCCACATTTACCTCCTTTGACAACAGTGTCATGGATTGAATTGTGTTCCCCAAAAATATGTGTATCAGTTTGGCTAGGCCATGATTCCCAGTATTGTGTGATTTTCCACCATTTGTTATCTGATGTGATTATCCTATGTGTTGTAAATCCTACCTCTATGATATTAATGAGGTGGGATAGGCAACAGTTACGTTAATGAGGCAGGACTCAACCTACAAGATTGGAATTTTCTTGAACCAATCTCTTTTGAGATATAAAAGAGAGAAGCAAGCAGAGAGACAGGGGGATCTCATACCACCAAGAAAGCAGCGCCGGGAGCAGAGCACGTCCTTTGGACTGGAGGTTCCTGTGCTGAGAAGCTCCCAGACCAAGGGAAGATTGATGACAAGGACCTTCCTTCAGAGCTGACAGAGAGAGAAAGACTTCCCCTGGAGATGATGCCCTAAATTTGGACTTGTAGCCTACTAGACTGTGAGAAAATAAATTTGTCTTTGTTAAAGCCATCCACTTGTGATTTTTCTGTTACAGCAGCACTAGATGACTAAGACAACAGGAATTTCAGAAAGACTTTCCTGACATGGGCAAAGATTTGCTGAAATGCAGAGGAGTTATCAAAACAATTATCTTATTTATAATGGAGCCCTGGCGGCACAGTGGTTGAGAGCTATGACTGCTAACCAAAAGGCTGGCAGTTCAAATCCACCAGCCACTCCTTGGAAACCCTATGGGGCCATTCTACTCTGTCCTATGAGACAGAATGGACTCAACAGCAATGGTTTTTGTTGTTGTTGTTGTTGTTGTTGTTGTTGTTGTTTTTTTAATGACACTCTCAGAAGAGGAAATGGGGCTTGAGGCTTGTTAGTGATCTTATGTTGTCTTCACATGATCCCCACTACTCTTCCAGAATGTTCCTAAAACAAGTGTATGGCTCCTAGACTGTTACCTGACATTAATGTCAAGTTCACCAATCTGTTGTTTATGCAATACGTTTCTATTTTTAACTCTTGTTAAAAATTACATTTACATGTTTCAGTTTTCTGACACTATCCAAGACTCCTTGGATTTTATAAAATCTAATCCAGTTTGCAAGTCTGTGGGTAGTGTGAACGGTGAAGCACTGGGCTGCTGTCTAAAGGCTGGCAGTGCACGTCCACCCAGAGGCACCTCGGAAGAAGGGTCAAACAATCAACTTTCAAAAACTCAGCCACTGGAAACTCTATGGAGCACAGTTCTACAGTAACATACATGGGGTCGCTGTGAGGAAACTACTCAACAGCAACTGGTTAAAAGATACATAGAAGGGGGAAATGATCACACGTAATTTCACCCAGTCATCACTATTAATATTGTTGTGCATAGTCTTTCAACTTTTAGTCTATGAAGTTGTGAGCACACACTCACAGACACACATATGTGACTGCATTCTATATTATTATACATATTATATGCACTTCCCTGTTATGGGAACTCAGTTTTCACTGAGCAATATAGGTACAGAATCTTCACATCTCATCATTTTTATTGCATGAATTATACAGAATTTGTTTAATAAATCTGCCATAACTGATGACTGTTAATCTCATCATTTTGTGAAAATACTGCAATTGTGTATTTGTATGCTCACTTATTTTCCCATGATGGATACCCAGAAGTATCCTTCTGAGCCAAAAGATAGGCACATTTTTGAAGTATTTTTCCCACTTTCACATAATATGACAGGTGAAATATTTCTAGTTCATTTTTATTTCATTCATTTCATTCAACAAATATTTATTGAGCACCTACTATCTAGGTGGGAGGCCCGTGGTGCAGTGGTTAACAGTTTGGCTGCTAACCAAAAGGTCAGCAGTCTGAATCCACCAGCTGCTCCTTGGAAACCCTATGGGGCGGTTCTACTCTGTCCTATAGGGTCGCTATGAGTTGGAATTGATTCTATAGCAAGGTGTTTGTTTTTGTTTTGTTTTACTATCTACATGCAAGAGACACATGGGTGAACAAAACAGACAAAAATTCCTACCTTCATGGAGTTTACATTCTAGAAAAGTATGACAGGCAATAGCCAAACAAATAAGCTACATAATATGTTAGAGGGCAGTATGCACTATAGAGAAAAAGCAGGGAAGTGGAAGAGGCTGCATAGGTCCAGCTCATTATTAGTTACTCCCCATTGCTAACCACCGCATTGTCTCATGATCTTGTCTTTCTCTCCAATTCCAATCTCTACAAAAGTTTTAAGATTTAACCGATGTTCCTCCTTGGAGGGTGGAAAACAAGTGATAATGATCTAAGGATGAAAAACCAAACAAAGCACCCATCTTGTGACAAGAAAAACCAGGATGTTGCCAGATAACCCCCAAGAAAAGGTTAACTCATTTGGGACGTGACCACCTCAAAGGGGAACTAACACAAACTTCTAAGACCCATAATCCTGTCCCTATAAAAGCCTTCAGCTGATCTCCAGTGAGGGAGACGGGTTTTTTGGGGGAATCTATTTCCCTCTGTCTCCTATATATCGATATATAATAAACCTCTTGCTGCTCACCTCACCCCTGTCTCAGAATTGAACATTGCGGCAGGTGGCTCCAAACCGCGTTATTGCGGTAACAGAAGGACTTGAGAGTATTCATTTTCCATCAAGCTACAGTTTTTTGATAGTCTTTTCCAGTATGTTATAATTATGAGTCAATATTCTAGGCATAGTCAAGTGGTCGGCTTTTTGCTGAGTCAAACAGACATTCAGATAAATATCTGCAGTTAAGATTGTTTTGTGTCTCTACACCAGTTATGTGATCTGTTTCAGAAACCGGCCCCCCCATATTTCTCTTACTGACCAGACTATCTGAAATGAGATCTCAAAGTATTAATATTTTTGATTTTCTATTTTCACCAGAATGTCCTTCATTGTCTTTTTCAATTTAAGATTGCGGATTTCCATCTAGAATGCTACTGTCTTCCCCGTTAGGTCCCTCGCTGCAGTCCTCCTCTCCTCTGGGGTTTTCTTTAGCAGCAACCCAGCTGGATGATCCTCCCTATCAGCACCCCGTCTCCATAAATTTGCCAATAAAAATTCATGATCCTGCTTGTCACTCCCCGAGATGATTTCTTCAAATTGCTACATATGCTTATGTAAAAATATATTAATTCACTCCTTTGGTGAATATTAAAAACCATCTACCAGGTAGAATTTAAATACTGCAGTGAGCACCAATAAAATAGTCTACCTTCAAGGGTGCTTATAGTCTAGTAAGGGATACAGGTAAACAAATACCCACAAATTTCAAAGTAATTTGAAGAAAACAGACAGTAACATAGGCAGTAACGTAGGCAGGGAATCATAATGGGATAGGGTAGTTAGGAAGGTTTTTCTAAGGTGGTGTTACTTAAGCTGAAATCTGAAAGATGGGAAAGAGTCATGGGAAATGCATCCTAGGTGTAGGAATGCAGGAAGGAAATGCTCAGTGGACTAGAGAAAATAAAGAAAGACTGATGTTTGGTATCTGCAGAATAATGAGGCAAGGAAGAGTGATTGAGATTAAGGAGGAGAGATAAGTACTAGTCAAACTATATTAAGATTAGGAGTTAGGATTTTATTCTATATTCAATAATAAGTCATTGAAAGGTTTTACACAATGAGAATCATTATTTTTGTTTATAATTTTTTAAGATTACTCAGATTGAGGTTGTAGAGTATGAATTGAAAGGGGGCAAGAGCGAAAGACAGGACACCATTTGGGAAGTGGGAAATGACAGGAGTGGTTCAACTGATGAGAGTGGAGACAGAGAAGTGAATGCAGTGGGATGCTGATGGACTGGATTGGATATGGGTGTTGAAGGAAAGTGAGGAATCAGGGATGAGTACCTGGTTTCTGACTTGAACAAACAAGATGATGGATGATCATAACCAATGATCATGATGGGAAAGTGGAAAAGTCAACAATTCAGTTTTAAATATATGACTTGTGCTCAGAGAAGAGATATGCGCTACAGCAACAAATCTGGAATTTATCAGAATGTAGAGACGGGAGTGAAGGAGAAAGGGAAAAGGAAATTGAGAAAGAGTGGCCAGAACTGTAGGAAGGGAGGACACAGTGCTGCAGGAATAAAGGAATGCTGTACCTATCAGCAAGACACCCTTTAAGATGAACTGAAAATTATCCATTAATTTGGCTTCCTGGCCACCAATGGTGAAATTAACATGTCTTCTGGAGAGCTGGGGTGGGGGGAGGTGGGGGGAGAAGGGTAGATTACAGTGAGGTTAAGAATGAAAGTCTTTCCACTGAGACTTCCTCTAAACTATGCTTCACCTCAAAAGACGTGACCCATGCTAGGAACGTCCAGTACCCAGATTCTGAAGAGAGAGAACCTGGAGAAGTATCACAGATTAGGAGAGGGATCATTCAAAAAGGATTGTACCACTTCATCTTTTGTTACCATTGTCATAAACAGTACGCCAGCTACTTTTTATGCCTCTGGACCTCAGAGGTAAGGTGTTATGCCGGTTCTACTGCATTTAGGGTTAAGGTGGGTCCCTTTTGAAATGCATGAAGCTCAACAGACCTAAGTTGCAGGCTCCTTGTTGTGTAGATCGAGCATTCCATTAGGTGATGCTTCCTGAACGAGTTAGTTTGGTAAACTTTTGCCTTTATTTCCTTTGTTTCTGTGTGATAAGGCTTGCAAGCATAATTATGGCTTTCCTGTGTGATAGTTAGGAAGCCCTTATTGGTTTGTTTTGGTTTTCCTGTGTCGTATTTGGAAAACCAGAGGTTCCCCATGTAACCTAATGGAAACTGAAAACTAAACCAAACCCATTGCTGTCTAGCCAAAGGAAAGTTGCCCAAAATAAATTACTTACCTAGCTCTCATTGGTATATCGACATACCACAGATCAGCGGTGCCAGACTGCCACTCGCCTCATTGGTGGCTTGTATTACTAGATTGTATTTCTCAAAATCCATATTACCAACTAAAAATTTAGACACGCTCAGTTAGTAAGCATGCATTCCAATAGTGGAAACAAATGCCATCAAATAAATAAATAAATAAATAAATAAGGAGAAAAAGTGTAGTAATGAAATTAATGAGAAAAAAGGGATTCCTTAACCTGAGTCAAGAACGCTAAGCTTTAAGACTTTAGGAATATTTTTAGGACATTCATTCCTGCCCAGAAATGACAAGAACATATCATCTTTTTGTTACAATAATGTAAAAACACGGTAAGACATTCAGGATATAAAATTGAAGGTATGATGTTAAAGAATAAAGGTGTACCAAGAGTGGTACAATGTGTGAGGTGAAGGGAGGTAACGGTTTTAATTTGCACTTTTCCCAGATCTGTCTAGTCTTTACATTTTTCCTGGAATAGAGATTTGATTGGCCCTCTATGAGTCAGAATCAGCTTGATGGCAATTTTTTTTTTTTTTTTGGTTCAGGATCCCATGAAATAAAGCCTGTGAAAGCATGCTGTTGTTATTGTTGGCTGCTGGCAGGTCGATTCCAACTCAGTGACCTTACGTGTGCAGAGTACAACTGCTCCATACGGTTTTCAAGGCTGTGACCTCTGGGAAGCATCACCAGGCCTGTCTTCCGAAGTGCCTCTGGGTGGGTTCAAACTGCCAACCTTTCAGCTAGTAGTCAAGCACTGAACCGTGTGCCATCCAGGGATTCCACAGCAAACCGTAAATGCTTCACCAATGCCAGTTACGCTCATTCTTTCCTAAAACATTACTGATCAAAGCTGACTGGTAGATCTGTAGTATACATTAATATACCTACATAAACATATAGATAAACACGTGTGTGTGTGTGTGTGTATTTCCAACCTGAAATCTGGTAAACACATCCATACATCAAAACACATCTTGATAATGGAGAACCCAAGGTCGAGAAGGGGAGAGGGTTGACATGTCATGAGGTTGGCAACCAATGTCACAAAACAATACGTGTACTAATTGTTTAATGAAAAGCTAGTTTGCTCTGTAAACTTTCATCTAAAGTACAATTAAAAAATGCATCTTGATAATATGCATCTCTACAATCACTCGCCTATTTTAAATCAGTTCAAAACTTGATTCAGACTTACAAGATTTATATTAAATCAGTCACTACCAAACAACTTATATTCTCAAGCAGTTAATTTTTATACTTTCTCAGTGTCTCTTTTAAGAATAATTAAAAATCAATATTCTTGAATAAATTAATGTTTTTCAGCAGTCTCAAATGTCATTAGAAATACTCTGTGGATGGTTTTGGGTACTCATTTAATTTTCATTTTCTTTTTCTCAAAGAAATTAAATTTATCAGAGGAATACTCTGATATTTTTAAATGTCTTTTATTGCACGTATTATTTATCTGGATAGATTGTCTTGAAAGGAAAAAAAAATCACTAAAGAGAAATGTGAAGAAAGGACTCCATCATGTGGTCATGCACTAATACTACAACAGAAATGGAACGTGGGCGTCAATTCCTTATATTCTCCAGCCATTCAGAATTTTACTAGCAAATCGTTCCGAGGTTAAAGCTGGGCAGAATTAACACAATGCGCACACATTAATGAAGCTGCCTCTTGCATGGCCTGGAATTAACACAAGCAACCTGAATTCACCTTGCTCAACATTAACTCATTTTCTGCCAACATGTGTTCTCTAACAGCGAACTATAAAAGTTCAAAAATCATTCAAACTACATCCTTAGGAGTGACCTCTGATTTCCCTCCTTCCCATGATCTCCCGTCCCCATGTGTAAGACCATGATCACAGCCTGTTCCTCAGCTTCCTAAATGTTTCTCTTTGTCAGCACTTATTAGCCAGCCCTGCTGTGTTCAGTTGTCATCTTCTACCTGAATCAGTGCCCTTCTCTCTGAATTAGCTTCTTGACTGGTTCCCTTCTCGTCAACCCTCACCCTATCACAAAAGTGTTATGTAGCACACCTGTGACCATGAGGGTCTTCTACTTAACCCTTCAGGGGAGCCTCTCCTCCTACAGGCTGAAGTCCACGCTCTTTAACAAAAAATCTTACTGACCTTTCCTGACTTATCATCCATCCCTCTTTGCTCTATAGATGACATTCCAGTAATACTGAGTGCCAGTATAGAGTAAGGCTTGTGACCAGAGTCTTGAAAGCCAGATTTTCATAAGCTTAAATATTGGGTCTGCTACTTTCCAACTGTCTGATGTTAGCAAGTTACTTAGCCTCTTAGTGCTTCAGTTCCCTAAACTGAGAAATAGGGATAATTATAGGACCTATACCAAAGGATTTCTAGGATGGTTAAAAGAATAAAACAATTAGATACATATATCAAGAACTAATCTGAATTTAGAGCCCTGGTGGCACAGTGGTTAAGAGCTCAGCTGCTAACCAAAAGGTCAGCAGTTCGAACCCATCAGACGCTTCTTGGAAACCCAATGGGGGCAGTCCTACTCTGTCCTATAGGATCGCTATGAGTCGGAATCGACTTAACGACAATGGGTTTGGTTTGAATCTGAATTTACTGTTATTAGTGTCTTGAAGTTTACCAAATACACTCACTTTACATTGTTTAGCGCTACAGAGCCTTTGCTTCTTCTACTTCTGCCACCTGAAATGCCTTGCCCATCTGGTCTGCTTTCCTAATATGTCACTCATTAAAACTCAGCTCAGGTGACAGTTCTAGGAAGTCTTTCTGACCGGTTCTTCTACTGAAGGCTACATTCCCATTCACCCTATCATTAACTCAATCACACACTTACTATAAATAGTATTAAAAAATTATTTGTTTGTGCCCTTCTCCCGTATTAGCCCCAAGCTCCTTCAGGGTGGAGACTGTATTACAAGGTGCCGTTAATGATCAATAAATTACTGTAATTAAAAAAAAAAAAATTGCTGTTGAGCAGATTCTGACTCATAGTGCTCCTACAGGACAGAGTAGAACTGCCCCACAGGGTTTCCAAGGAGCACCTGGTGGATTCAAACTGCTGACCTTTTGGTTACCAGCCGTAGCTCTTAACCAGTACACCACCAGGATTTCCAACTGTAATTAAAGCAACCTCAAAACAACTTGTTTTATCTCTTCCCTTTCGAAAAACATACTAAGTTTCTGTGTTTGACTTGTTGTTCGTATTTTGAAAAGGACAACATATTGTGAAATTCTTAGAACATAATTTAGTCATTAAAATAAGCTAATTGTACATTGTGATTTGCAGATTATATCTAAATGCGTTTTTTTTTTTTTTTTAAATATGCATGGAAAGACTGGTACTGAGGATTGGTATGGATTTGGCTCATGTTTAGCTATGGGCATCATATTTTAAGAGAGAGATTTGAGAAGCTGGCAGATCTCCAGAGAATGGTGGAAAGTGATGAAGAGTCTTGGAACCATGCCTGGTGAGGAGAGAGGAAGAGTTTCAAAAAACAAGGCAGTAAGAGGCCCTGAAGGCTGTCTTCAAACATGTGATTGAATTATTCTGTGGAAAAGGAAAAATTTCCTCTATTTTACATCAGAATTCCATAGAGTAAATTAAGAGCCAACGGAGAAAGATTTAAACTTCACACAAGTGTGGGAAACAGAATACTGGTCCTCCAAAGATGTCCATGTTGTAATCACCAGAACCTGTGAATGTTACCTTACATGGCCAAGGGACCTTGACGATGTGATTAAGGTTAAGGGTTTTGAAATAGGGAGATTATCCTGGATTATCCAAGTGGACTCGATTTAATCATATGAATCCTTACAAGTGGAAAACCTTTCCCAGCTGTACTCAGAGAGATGTGACCACAGAAGAAAAGCACAGAGAGATGCAATGTTGCTGGCTTTGAAGATGGAGGAAGGAGCCACAACCAAGGAATGCAGGTAACCTCAGGATGCTGGTACACACAAGGAATCAGGTTCTTCCCCCAGAGCCTCCAGAAAGGAACACAGTCCTGCTGGCAGGGTTTTAGCCCAGTGAGATCCCTGTTGGACTTCTGACCTGCATAACTGTTAGAAAATAAATTTGCTTTGTTTCAAGCCTCTGAGTTTGTGGTGATTTGTTACATCAGCAATGGAGTAAAGAATACAGTTTCCTGTACAGCAATATGGTAAGAAAAAATTTCCTAAAAGTTTGTTGTTATTGTTAGATTCCACCCAGTCGGCCCCCATCTCATGACGAACCCATGTACCATGAATTTGGACCACTGCCATCAACAGGGCTTTCATTGGCTGATTTTCAGAAATAGATTGCCAGTCTTTCTTCCAAATCCATCTTAGTCTATTGAAGCTCTACTGAAACCTGTTCAGCATCATAGCAACACACAAGCCTCCACTGACAGATGAGTGGCAGCTGCACTTGAGGTGCCCTGGCCAGAAGTTGAACCCAGGAGTCCTGCGTGGAAGGCGAGAATTCTTCCACTGAACCACCGGACCAAAGCTAGTGATGTCTAAACCCGGAAAAAAAAACTATTTCTGAAAAAAGTGAGCTACTCTTTGCTGGAAGTGGGCACACAGAGGCTGGATGGCCACATTCACATTTGAGGACTATGCAAGTGACTCCTGCACCAAGAGGGATGTGGAACAAGATGACTTCTAAAGACTAACAAAAAGACCAGGAAAATGTCAGATCTTTTCTGTAAGGCAATTGCTGATGTTTCAAGTGATGATTTCATTTAGAAACTAGAAGCAGTCAGAAAAAAAAGAATACCTGATCTTCCTCTACCAGATCTACCAACCTCATCTGTGCCTTGGGTTCTGCCTTCCCTCCTTTTAGGACGAACCCTCTGCCCCTTCCTGTTGAAACAAGCCCTTCGTGTTTGCATGGGATCCCAGCCCTTTGATTTACTCAGTGATTTTTCCTTTCTCCTTCTCCTTTTTTCCTTAACAGTGTATTCCTAATCGTCTTCATCTTCTAAAAGAAAACTTCATTTGTGCCAACATCATTTTCCACTATAAAACTCCCACATGATTTTTCTGTTCCTGTTTAGAGCAACAGTCTTTCAAAGAAGTGCTCCTAAATATTAGCTTGGTATTATCATCATTACCTTATCAGCCTCATGACGTCTGCTACTGCTGCTTCTACAATTATTGCCAAAGACATTCAGGGACATAAATCCTTTTCGGGAGCCCTGGTGGCACAGTGGTTAAGAGCTACAGCTGCTAACCAAAAGGTCAGCAGTTCAAATCCATCAGCCGCTCCTTGGAAATCCTATAGGGCAGTTCTGCGCTGTCCTATAGGGTCACTATGAGTCAGAGTCAACTAGATGGCACTTTTTTTTTTTAAAGCCTTTTCAACCTTGCTCACAAGTGCGCTTCTATTTTATTTTGAGCATTGTTTGTCTAATTGCTAGTCACATTTACAAATGAATTTCTTCTTGCCTCTTTTGTAAGGTAGGTTCTTCCTTCATTTAGAGAGAGATCTTAACCAATTTTCCCAGCAAGGCACCAGTGCTCTCTGAAAGCAGGGCCCTGGAAACAAAGCCAGCCCAGTCCAGCCGACAGCGGACCTACCTGAGAGTACATACAGGTAGCTGGTTTCCACTGGGGCCTACTAAATCAGAATTTCTAGGAGTGCAGCCCTGGAAACATGAGTTTAAACACTATTTTTATCTGGTAATTCTTTTATATAGTACAGTTTGAGAACCACTGCTCCAGGGAACATTTTTAGTCAGCAAAATGCAGTCTTAGTGATTCAGAAATCACAATACTTGATCAAGCTAAGACAACACTTTTGTAACTTTTTGTTTTGCACTAGTCAGTGTTTCGACTGTGCTCCTCCTGTTTTTATCCTTTTCCCATCCTTACGAGACATGATTACACAGGTTGGTTGACTGGGCCCAGTTACCAATGATCAATGGAGCCCTCGTGGTGCAGTGGTTAAGAGCTCATCTGCTAACCAAAAGGTCAGCAGTTTGAATCCGTCAGCAGCTCCTTGGAAACCCTATGGGGTAGTTCTACTCTGTCCTATAGGGTCGCTATGAGTCAGAATTGACTCGACAGCAACGGGTGTGGCTATTTATTTATTACCAATGATCTACATTCAACTGCTGCCTATTCTAGTTACTGTGTGACCCCAGATAACCTGCTAAATATCTGTGTCTAAATTTCCTCATCTAAAATGGAGATAATAGCAGCTCCTTCACAGGATTTTTATGAGGATTCAATTAAATACAACATACAAGGTCCTAAGAGTCAGTCTGTTACCGACAGCAAGGATTCAGTAGATACTAATGGTTGTTATCATGATGATGATTATTATAAGTCAGGAAAATATCACACCATGAGCTTTCTGCCTAATTTTTGTGATTTTGTTTAGAATCACTTACTCCTTGAAAGAATCAATACATAGTAAAAATTTCAAGGATGTTTCCTTTTAAAGAAGGGTACCTGTTATGTTCCTCCAATGTTTCAAACTGAGAGTTTACTGTGTTAAACTTGATTTTTTTAAGGATTTATCTTTAGGATGTGTGAAGTAGAAGTTTTTGGTTTTCATACAGTAAGTCAGTCAGACAAGCACAGCTCTGCTCATTTTAAATCAAATTTTGTGTTTACATAGACATTTCATTTTTTTTTTCATTTGATTACTTCTTTACCTAAGGCAACTCATAAACCCCGATCTTTTCAAGAGCTGTAGTCTGTGAACTTGGATCACAACAAGTAAACACACTTTGCAACCACCTTCAAGGGAAAGAATGAGCATAATCCATTTTGCACAGTAAACTTTACTACCACAACTAAATTAGTACCTACTGGAAAATACAAGCAATTTACATGCAGTAGCAATTTTTTCTTTGTACAATGACACCATGGATTCATAAGCATGCATTAAAAAAGGACATTAGCAATGCTGTTCCAAAGATATTGAACAGAAGTTGTCTTACTTTTTTTATCCTTAGTTTACACAGGGGGCATTTAAATGGTGTTTATGATTTCCCCCTTTGCACTAACCCACACAAAGCAGCACTACAGAGTAGTACAGAGCTATCCATTTTCCAGAAGTTTTTAGGTTGTGATAAAAAGAAAAGAAAATTAAAAACCTCAAATAAAAGAATCTTATTCTCTCAAAAAGGAATATTGAAATCTATTATTTCTTAGCGTTCCTGCGTGTCTCCCTTCTCAAATACAGAATAGGCTGTGTCCTTTTCTTTCTCATAGTCACTTCCTGCAGCAGATCATGGCTGCTTGTAGGCTTCATGAAACACATGGGTGGTTTTGTTCTGGTTCATAGATAAGCACCATGTATACAAGTAACAAAGCTTGCAAACGGGAGGTTTTGTCACAAGGAAGTATAAAGCATAACTATGCTTTTCTGCTGTGATTTTGTGATGCTTGCTATTACAAAACAGGTTGGATTTTAATTGTTTAGTCCCTAGAAGCAGTCATTTCCTCCTGGGACATGACGCTTGTCATTCTGCTAACTGACACAGCCCGGCACATATGACTCAATAATACACAGACAACCGCAGTGACCACTTTTGATACTATTTTTGTAAAAAAAAATAACATTTTTAAGTCTCATAAATGACACCAGGGTCAGAGACCATAAAGAAATAATATAAATAGATTTGATTACTAAAAACAAACAAACAAAAACTCCCCCCCACCCAAAAAAAAGAAAGAAAAAGCTACCTAGCAAATAAGGCCAAGTGACAACCTGAGAGAAAAACAAGTTCCCTATGAGCTGGACTGACACAGTGGCCGAGACAATGGGCTCACGCAGACCAACAACCGTGAAGCTGGTGCAGGACTGGGCAGTGTTTCCTTCTGTTAAGCGTAAGGTCTCCATGAGCTGGAGCCGACTCGATGGCAACTAAACTCACAACGTTAGAAAAAGCGCTAAAGACATTACTATGAAAAGAGCTTTTTACTAGTAAAATAAATATACAAATACAAAATTTTATTAAAAAAACAAATAGTCAATTTATAAAAAATAAATATAGACAAATAGAAAAAATATAGGAAAAAATGTTCAAGCTTGCAAATGCAAATCCCATGTTTTGTGTATCAGGATGACAGTGCTTTGTGTCCCTAGGGATGCAAACCCGCTACAAACGTGGCTATAATCGTAAAGCTTCCTTACTATCCTCAACAATACAGAGAAAATATGGATACGGTAAAACGCTATGTGGTTTTTAAAAATGATAAAGTGGAAGTAGGTAAAAAGTATTCTAAAAACAGGAGTGTAATATGTAAATTCTTACTGGATGTTTTACCATATATTTATCACATTAACCAAGCATGTTACAGATTCATTAACTAATGTATTCAATCACTTGTTTAATTTAGAAAAATTTCTGAGTGCCTGGTATGGATCAAGCATTGTGCTCGGGATACTGTGATGAAAATATTCAGACATCATCCCAGCTCTCAGATAGTTGTGTGTGTGTGTACGTGTGCACGCACACACACACACACACACACACACGTATCTCTAACTTTATCTTTCTATTTTATGTCTATACTTGTTTTAAGATCAATGAATAGGGTGATCAACTCATCCACGTTTGCCCAGGACTTTCCTGGTTTTAAAACTGAAAGTCTTGTCTCCTAGAAACTCTCTCAGTCAGGAAAAACTGGCATGGTCAGACATCACAGGAAGGAAAAATGCTCATAAAATTGAAAAAAAAAGTACACATTGGCATCTATTTTTAATAAAGATAATTATCTCTTTGATGTACATGAAAACATCTAGGAAATTAATGACATTTTCTACATACAAATTGAACCACAAGACACTTGCTATAAAACCCTATATGAATAAAAATGTTTGCAAAAGGCAATCAGTGGCATTTTCTTAAAGTATCACTATAAGTATCCTGTGGGGCAAGGTAAATTGTAATAAAATAATACCATAAATGTAGGCAGCAAAATTCAAATAACCTAAAAAACATGACACCCCAGTAGCAACAATACTCCTAGCTCTCAAATCGTGGTTTTTAATACTGTTCTTCAATGAAAGAAACCAGAGCTCCTTGGAGAAATGGTTGAGTCTAAGACTTGGGAAGTAAATATTTAAGATAAGTCTGGAACATCTTTTAATGCCAGAAAACAAAGAAATGCTAAAAACAAAACAACAAGAGCAAAATGCAAAACAAAACTACATTGATGCGGGTATTTCAAAGGGACACAGGAGCCAATTGACAGATCTCACAATAGCGAAAGCTAGAACAATTCTAGCAACAAAATCAATAATAACTGGATTATAACCTCAAAATAAATATCACTGAGTCCATAGTGATATAAATGAATGATTGAATAAATACATAGATGGGGGAGAAAAGACAAATCTCCCATACAGAATTCCAAATATGCCTACTCCTCACTTAACAAATATCTCATTAACCAACATTGTGCATTTACAACAATAGTAAAAGACTACTACCTAACTATTCTGTGCATTAATGATGTATGTCTGGAAGAAACCCTTTCATGACCACTGGGACATAAAACACCCACCTACATTTTCTGCATCATGGGTTCAGAGGGATATATCTGCCCCATGTAATATTTTGTGATCTGATGTGGTCATCCTCCATTTTTGCATAATGTTGATTTTCACATAACAACCTGGTTTTTGGACCCTAGCCATGTCTATAAGTGAGGAGTGGGCATAATGTAAATACTATACCCTAAAGGAGAGGGAGCACAACTCCCAAAGACTACAGTATGGAAACGCGGAAGGAGTAGTAACCTCACAGGGGAGAAACCTGGCAAACTCTACTTCCAGGTGATAAAGATCAACAGTAACAGTCATAAGTCATGTTGATCATATGTACCCTTAATGTGAAGTAATGTGATGAAAATGGTACTTTACCTCTGTGGACTTATTCTCCCAAACCCATAGTCCCAGCCTATGAGAAAAACATCATAAGAATCTCAATAGAGGGGCATCCTACAATATACCTGACCAAGAACCCATTGCCATCGAGTTGATTCTGACTCATAGCAACCTTACAGGACAGAGTAGAACTGACCCATAGAGTTTCCAAGGAGCACCTGGTGGACTTGAACTGACTATTTTTTGGTTAGCAGCCAAGCTCTTAACCACTGCACCACCAAGGCTCCATATACCTGACCAGTATGCCTCAAAACTGTCAAGGACGTCAAAAACAAGGAAAGTCTGAGAAAAAAACGACAGCCAAGAGGAACCTATGAAAAAATGACAAGTAAAGTAACATGGAATCCTGGATGGATCCCAGAACAGAAAAAGGCCATTAGGTTAAAAACTAAGGAATCTGAATAAACTATGGACTTTATTTAATACTATATTGGTATTGGTTCCTTAATTGTAAAAAATGCATCATATTGATGTAAGATGTTAATAATAGAGAAAACTGTGTGTGTATGTATGATAATACGGGAACTCTGTACTTACGCTCAATTTTTCTATAAATCTAAAGCCATGGTAAAAAATGAAGTCTATTATTAATAATCATAAAATCCAGTATTGAACCAGGCACCTGTTGTTAGTTGCTGTCAAGTTGACTCTGACTCATGGTGGCTCCATGTGGGCAGAGTGGAACTACTCCATAGGGTTTTCAAGGCTACGACCTTTCAGAAGCAGATCACCAGGCCTGTCTTCTGAGGCACTGCTGGGTAGGTCTGAACGGCCAACCCTTTGGCTAGCAGTCTAGTGTGACCAGTTATAGTAAAACTGTGCCTCCTAGTAAATGCTTTTAACACACATATTTACATCCAATGGACTCAAGGATTTGGTTTTCCTAATATGAGGCAGTATCAGGGCCAGATGCCTTTATCTATATCATTTTCTTTAAGTCTCATACTAACTCTATGAAAACATGTAATTTCCATTTTCACAGATGAGGGAACTGAGGTTGAAAGGTTAAGTTGACCGAAGAGAAACTGTTAATTAAGATGCTCAGATTTAAACCCGAGGTGTCTAACTTCCAGTCCCCTTCCTCTTTCCACGACTCCATGTCACACACAGGTTGGAAGGATGGTTAAGTGATTGACTCCTAACCAAAAGGTCGGTGGTTTGAACCCACCAGCCCATCTACAGGAGAAAGATCTGGCGATCTGCTCCCATACGGATTACAGCCTAGAAAACCCTACGGCCCAGTTCTACTCTGTCCTGCAGGGCTGCTATGAGTCAGAATTGACTCATCAGCACATAACAACAACAGTAGACCCTTGTGATTACACAGATATCTTGGTTGTATATAGTATTCAGCAAATATTAACATAATTTAGAAATTTCTACTAGCTTGGTTCTCAGACACAGGAGTCAGGATAATAAGCTGGAAATGTCCCCGGACTCTGACCAAAAGGCCTGGTTTGCGGTGGCTTCTTCCATGCACTAGCTGTTAAGATTTGGGGTTGTCTGCCTCAACTCTTATGATTTCAGATTTCACGTCTGTAAAAAGGCCCATTAGACTGAACTCCTTGAGTAGACAGACTTGGTCTTACACGGCATTGCACTCCTAGTACCCAAAACAGTGTCTGACCCATTGCAGGTCTGCAACATATCTCTGATGAACTGAACTGAGCCAAGTAATCATGGCAGAGCAGATTCAGAAGCAACTTGGCAAAGAGGTGTTACAGCAGCCAGAAATCAGACTATCTGTGTCATTCCTGCTAAAATCCTGGGAATCTTTCAATTTAAGATATGCACATTTTATTTCCTTTTAAGAACGGTTACTAGTTTATACAGTTATTCTTGGAAAATAAAACAGCTTTGGACATTGTTAGAGGAAAAGGAAAGACATTTTTAGTTCCTCTTAATATATTGAGGAAAACATGCTCTAAATGGCACACTTCTTAACACTTTCATAAATAATCATACTTCTATCGTTACAGCACTTTACATTTTCTCAAGACCTTCAGAAGCAAAATCTGTCTCCTTTTACTCCTACAATAACAATAAAAAATGGTCAGCTAGTGGCTCATCCATTGCCATGTCCAGCCCTGCTGACCAGTCCTGTGTTCCTTCTCCTCTACTGCAGAGGCACCCTTCTCCCTGAATCATTATTTTGTGAAATCAATACTTTGCTAATTGTCTGTAACCTGAAACATAAGATATATATTCTGCAATTTAAAAAATCAGTCTGAGGTTTCGGCAAAATGGCGCTCTAGGCAGAAGTACCACACTGTCCCTCCACAGTAAAGATCCGAAAAACTAAGCCGAACAGAGAATACAA